>NW_027195037.1:362500-410000 GCF_038502225.1 Cherax quadricarinatus
TTCAGCAGAAGTTTGTGGTTACAGGAAAGTGGGTGCGGGAGGGAAGAAGAGCGATTGGTGGAATGATGTAAAGAGAGAAAAAAGTAAGCATTTGAGAGGTTTTTACAAAGTAGAATTGATGCAGGGAGGGAGGAGTATATGATATGGAGAGAATAAGAGATTAAGAGAGTGGTGAAGCAATGTAAAAAGAGAGCAAATGAGAGAGTAGGTGAGATGTTATCAACAAATTTTGTTGAAAATAAGAAAAATAAGAAAATAAGAAAAGAGTTATTATTGAAAGAATTAAGAGCAAGAGGGAGAGCAGTATAGCAGATGAACAAGGAGACTTTAGGAAGGGTAGGGGGTGTGTAGACCAAGTTTTTACAGTGAAACATATAGGTGAACAGTATTTAGATAAAGGTAAAGATGTTTTTATGGCATTTATTGATTTGGAAAAGACGCATATGACAGAGTGGATAGGGGGGGGGGCAATGTGGCAGATGTTGCAACTGTATGGAATAGGAGGTAGGTTACTGAAAGCAGTGAAGAGTTTTTACGAGGATAGTGAGGCTCAGGTTAGAGTGTGTAGGAAAGAGGGAGATTATTTCCCAGCAAAAGTAGGCCATAGACAGGGATGTGTGATGTAAGCATGGTTGTTCAATATATTGATGGAGTTGTAAGAGAGGTGAATGCTCGGGTGTTGGCAAGAGGTGTGAGGTTAAAAGATAAAGAATCTAACACAAATTGGGAGTTGTCACAGTTGCTCTTTGCTGATGACACTGTTGGAGAGGCTGGTGGATGAGTTTGGGAGAGTTTGTAAAAGAATATTAAAAGTGAATATAGGAAAGAGTAAGGTGATGAGGATAACAAAAAAAATAGGTAACGAAAGATTGGATATCAGATTGGAAGGAGAGAGTATGGAGGAGGTGAATGTTTTCAGATATTTGGGAATGGACGTGTCAGCAGATGGGTCTATGAAAGATGAGGTGAATCACAGATTTGATAAGGAGTAAAAAGTGAGTGGTGCACTGAGGAGTTCGTGGAGACAAAGAACTTTATCCATGGAAGAGTTTAGTTATACTAACGCTCGTATATGGGTGTGAAGCATGGGTGGTGAATGTTGCAACAAGGAGAAGACTGAAGGCAATCTAGATGTCATGTCTGTGGGCAATGTGTGGTGTGAATATAATGCAGAGAATCCCTAGTTTAGAGATTAGGAGGAGGTGCGGGATTACCAAAACTATTATCCAACGGGCTGAGGAGGAGTTACTGAGGTGGCTCGGACATGTAGAGAGGCTGGACGAAACAGAATGACTTGAGAGTGTATAAATCTGTAGTGGAGGGAAGACTGGGTAGGGGTCGGCCTAGGAAAGGTTGGACGGAGGGAGTAAAGGAGGTTTTGTGTGGAAGAGGCTTTGGACGTCCAGCAAGCATACGTGAGAATGTTAGACAGGAGCGAATGGAAACAAATGGTTTTTAGGACTTGACGTGCTGTTGGAGTGTGAACAAGATAACATTTATGAAGGATTCAGGGAAACCGGCAGGCCGGACTTTAATTCTGGAGGTGGGAAGTACAGTGTCTGCACTCTGAAGGAGGGGTGTTAATGTTGCAGTTTTATAACTGTAGTGTAACCGTGCCTGGGGCCACCCTTCCTTGGTGGGAAACTGCCGATGTGTTTATACATATAAATATATATATATATATATATATATATATATATATATATATATATATATATATATATATATATATATATATATATATATATATATATATATATACATATAATCTCTTCTTAAAGCTGATAAAGGGCTCATTCTCCAGGGATTGGAGCTACAATCCATTTGTTTAGATCAAACTTGATTGCCTCCCATTTCCAGTTTCCCAAACTCTGCATAACCCCAGTGGGTTAAGCGCTCCCAGTGTATAATAATAAGACGGAAAAAAACTTAGGGATTAAAGTATTCTTGTTAGTGTAGAAGTGTGAAGTGTTGCCTTAATAATCCGTGTGCAGAATATAAAACTTATAATCAGACAAACGAGGCCTCTAAAGGAGAGCCAAATATATAATTAAAGTGGGTCATAAAACTATAGACACAACTGTTACATAATAATGTGAACCATTGAGAGTTTCCGTAACTCATTCGTGTCTGACAGGAAACTTTGGATTCATTAATTAATAACTTGACTTTATTAAAGATATTTATGATTTTTCTTTGTAATAGTAAGACATGTGAGACGACATTCCTAGCCAGGATTCACATCTGAATCTGTCTATTACCTTCAGATTTCTCCCCTTCTTACTGACCGATCCGGAACTCACTTCTTCAGTGTTGTCCGGTTTAACTTAATATTATTTATTAACTCTGATTATAGATCAGTCAAGGAAGTCTTGTCTTCTTTCTTGATGATGACTTCCGGCCCGGGTCTTCTCCAGATGATGACTTCCGGCCCGGGTCTTCTCCAGATGATGACTTCCGGCCCGGGTCTTCTCCAGATGGTGACCCGGCCCGGGTCTTCTCCAGATGGTGACCCGGTCCGGGTCTTCTCCAGATGGTGACCCGGCCCGGGTCTTCTCCAGATGGTGACCCGGCCCGGGTCTTCTCCAGATGGTGACCCGGCCATGAGGAAAATTTGCATTGTACCAATGCTTTTAGGCAGAGAAGATTTATATACTTACAGTGATGCCTGTTAATTTTTATGCCTCTAATACTAAATAAATCTGACTTAAAATTTAAGACATTTTGTAGACATGTTGAGCAGGAGAAAAAATAACAAGAATTAGTTATATCGGAATTATTTTGCAGGAATATTATTCTTTTATTAGGGTGACAATCTATAAATATCCAAGTTATGTTTCTATAAAATTTATATATATATATATATATATATATATATATATATATATATATATATATATATATATATATATATATATGTGTGTGTGTGTGTGTATTTATATATATGATATGAAATTTCTGTGTATAAAGGCCAGATGTCGAAACTTCAGAGAGAGAGACAGCAAGTATCACCACTTCTAAAACAGCGAGAAAAAAAAACAAGCGTGTGGTGTGTGGAGCTACAAGTGAACTCTGCAAAATAAGATATAAAACAACTATTATCTACCTGTTCTGCATTTTCCAGGTCGTCTTTTTTGGCTTGATGGAAAAAATAATAAATAAAAGAATTCACAATACGCAGGTTTTTTAATAAAATTACCAGAATTTTTTGTCCAAACCCCAGAAGCTTAAATATAGACAGATACAAGACTCAGTTATAAGACAAAGGCAAGAGGCACATAATACCATATATATATATATATATATATATATATATATATATATATATATATATATATATATATATATATATATATATATATATATATATATATATGGTGTGACAGTGACACTTCACTCCGCCCTCGCGTCATGGTGCGACAGTGATACCTCCCTCTACCCTCACTTCATGGTGTGACAGTCACACCTCCCTCTACCCTCACGTCATGGTGTGACAGTCACACCTCCCTCTACCCTCACGTCATGGTGTGACAGTCACACCTCCCTCTACCCTCACGTCATAGTGTGACAGCAAGTGTAACTGGTCATGCATGCCACCCATCGTCTTTACCTTCCCTGGTGAAGGAGAAACAAACTCCACATGGGAGAGACTTAGGTGCTTGGGAAAATGCATCAAGAAAAACAAGTGTAAATAATGAGGATTTAGACACGCACGAAGAGTAAGTATTTCCTTAACAAATTTCTAAAGATATCTATTTTGCAATATTGTTAACCAAATTCAGACGTACGAGCATGTTTCCTGAGTAGAGGAATGAATATGCATCAAATAGTCAGACGAACAAACATGCGTCGTCTGGACGAATGAATAAACGTTAATGGTCAAGGGAGACCAGCAACCATGCATGACCTGGCCTGAGGTAACGAACATGCATGACGACACATGCAAAGAGCTTGCATAGTCTACAAATGGAAACGAACAATATATCTGACGAGACGATCTAACTTCTATTATGGACAGACAAACAATATATCTGACTAGACGATCTAACTTCTATTATGGACAGACAAACAATGTGTCTGACGAGACGATCTGACTTCTATTATGGACAGACAAACTGACATTCTGCTTCCCGTAGAATAATTTTTAATTACTGGCGACACTGATTTGGTAACAATTATTTTAGTATGCAGAATGAATTAGTGAGTTTATTAACAGATGTTGAGCCTGATGCTGTAGTGAGTTCACAGCTCACTACCTTGTGGTTGAATACGCGAGTGTAGTAGAGCGTTGCTGCGTTAACAACACATTTAACACATTTAGTTCAGAAATGAAGTATTTAGTTGTAGTTTGCACTCTGGTACAGTAACTCGTGGTTAACACTCTGGTACAGTAACTCGTGGTTAACACTCTGGTACAGTAACTCGTGGTTAACACTCTGGTACAGTAACTTGTGGTTTACACTCTGGTACAGTAACTTGTGGTTTACACTCTGGTACAGTAACTCGTGGTTAACACTCTGGTACAGTAACTTGTGGTTTACACTCTGGTACAGTAACTTGTGGTTAACACTCTGGTACAGTAACTTGTGGTTTACACTCTGGTACAGTAACTTGTGGTTAACACTCTGGTACAGTAACTTGTGGTTTACACTCTGGTACAGTAACTTGTGGTTAACACTCTGGTACAGTAACTTGTGGTTTACACTCTGGTACAGTAACTTGTGGTTTGTGCAAGAAAGGTATACAATACCGTCAAGTTGAAAGTTAAGACACATGTGAAACATCTGGTTATCTTCACTATAGATGTTTCGCCATCCAGTGGCTTTATCAACGCAGATTCATGCACATAATTAGAAGACAGTAGAAGTATATACAAAAGATGAGGTAATCAGTCCCTCAGCTTTATTATTATTATTATCAAAATGAAGCGCTAAACCCTTATATATTCCCGTTATAGTTGTGTATCGATCCTGACGCTGTTATGGTCCCTCTGCACAACATGATCCTGGCGACGTTTCTTCTCAGTAACTTTTTTGTCCCCCGCTCAGAGTGGAGCTCAATCTTTGATTTTTAATTTATTATGATGATTTTTAACTTTTGCAATTATTTATGCATTGACGACTTGCAAGAAACGCTTATTTCACTTTGTAACTTGTAAATCTTTTATTCTCCGCTTCTACTCTTCTACCCGTGGTTTATCCTATCTTCAAGGCATGTAAAGTTACACTGTGTGGAAGCTGAATACAGTATCACTTCTGTCACTTGTCGACCTGCAGTCTAACCTATGACGCAGGATTCAAACTGTCTACTTTATGGCGTCTGTCTACAGCTCATCCTACTGGGGAGCTGCAGACTGACTGATTTCCGGCTACAGTCAATCCTTCCTGTCTGGAAGCATGCGGTCAACTTGCTTCCATTCAAGTCAGACAGCAGCTCTTCGGTCCTAGGACCTTGATCAAGGTCCCAGGACCGAAATGCTTTCTAATAAGTGTGTCCTAGTGTTTGCTTATGTGTATTTTTTTAAAAATTTGTCGGAATTAGTTGCCAAGGTTTATACAAGCAGCCCTTCTCCCTAAATCAAGGTTTATACAAGCAGCCCTTCTCCCTAAATCAAGGTTTATACAAGCAGCCCTTCTCCCTAAATCAAGGTTTATACAAGCAGCCCTTCTCCCTAAATCAAGGTTTATACAAGCAGCCCTTCTCCCTAAATCAAGGTTTATACAAGCAGCCCTTCTCCCTAAATCAAGGTTTATACAAGCAGCCCTTCTCCCTAAATCAAGGTTTATACAAGCAGCCCTTCTCCCTAAATCAAGGTTTATACAAGCACCCCTTCTCCCTAAATCAAGGTTTATACAAGCAGCCCTTCTCCCTAAATCAAGGTTTATACAAGCAGCCCTTCTCCCTAAATCAAGGTTTATACAAGCAGCCCTTCTCCCTAAATCAAGGCTGCGGACTGGCAGCAATCCAAGGGAAGACTATAGGATATTGGTACACATGAACGAGGTCGGAATAACTCACCAAATACCACGAAGATAATTACGAGGCATTTCATAAAAACTAATGGTGGAATGCCATTTGGTCAGAGAAATATCCAGGATAGAGGTGTCACACTGAGACCAGAATACTGGGAACATTATACAAAGAGTGGATATATTGGACAGCGACTTATTAAGGCACATTAGGGAGCCAGAAAGAAGTAGCTGCCAAATGGCAACTCGCAAAACTTGCTCGTAAGAAACAGATTACGAAGCTCAATGGATCTTCCCTCAAGATTTTAGGCAGTGAATACGATTGACTGGAAGGCTAAGCCAGACGTAAGTGCAGGAAATAATAAATCACGTGGTTTGCCGCCGCTGACTTGTGTAACTGGGAAAACGGAGAGGACGTTTTGAGAAGCAGGATGACTGATGGCCTTAAGATGAGTGGTTTACAATTCTCAGGGACGAGATGGAACAAGAAGATATGTATGACTGGTCATGCGTAGGATGGTTTGTACACTGACAAAAGCGAACGCAAAAACCGATGACTCACGTTGAGAATGTTATATCTAGACAAGTTATTGTTAAATAAATGTTTATTATATATAAAAGGTATACAGTACCGACAAAACGAAGAATTAGACACATGTGAAACATCTGAGAGTATCTTTACGTTATAGACGTTTCGCCATCCAGTGGCTTTACCAGTACAGTACATCATAATATAAAGACTGTAGAAACGTTTATTGTCTTGGTATCTCGTAGTAATGGTACTAGATGGGAATTAGTTTAGTTTAGCTACTTAATATAGTTATAATAGCCGAGTCACGCGGAATATTGCGCTCAAAAATAATTATTTTTTATACACAAGAAGACGTTGATTCACAGCTGGTTTACACAAAGATATAGATTGATTCACAGCTGGTTTACACAAAGATATAGATTGATTCACAGCTGGTTTACACAAAGATATAGATTGATTCACAGCTGGTTTACACAAAGATATAGATTGATACACAGCTGGTTTACACAGAGATATAGATTGATACACAGCTGGTTTACACAAAGATATAGATTGATACACAGCTGGTTTACACAAAGATATAGATTGATTCACAGCTGGTTTACACAAAGATATAGATCGATACACAGCTGGTTTACACAAAGATATAGATTGATTCACAGCTGGTTTACACAAAGATATAGATTGATTCACAGCTGGTTTAGACAAAGATATAGATTGATTCACAGCTGGTTTAGACAAAGATATAGATTGATTCACAGCTGGTTTACACAAAGATATAGATTGATACACAGCTGGTTTACACAAAGATATAGATTGATTCACAGCTGGTTTACACAAAGATATAGATTGATTCACAGCTGGTTTACACAAAGATATAGATCGATACACAGCTGGTTTACACAAAGATATAGATTGATTCACAGCTGGTTTACACAAAGATATAGATTGATTCACAGCTGGTTTACACAAAGATATAGATTGATTCACAGCTGGTTTACACAAAGATATAGATTGATTCACAGCTGGTTTACACAAAGATATAGATTGATTTACAGCCTGCCTGCCTGCCTGCCTGCCTGCCTGCCTGCCTGCCTGCCTGCCTGTCTGCCTGTCTGTCTGTCTGCCTGCCTGCCTGCCTGCCTGCCTGCCTGCCTGTCTGCCTGTCTGTCTGTCTGCCTGCCTGCCTGCCTGCCTGCCTGCCTGCCTGCCTGTCTGCCTGTCTGTCTGCCTGCCTGCCTGCCTGCCTGCCTGCCTGCCTGCCTGCCTGCCTGCCTGTCTGCCTGTCTGTCTGTCTGCCTGCCTGCCTGCCTGCCTGCCTGCCTGCCTGCCTGTCTGCCTGTCTGTCTGCCTGCCTGCCTGCCTGCCTGCCTGCCTGCCTGCCTGCCTGCCTGCCTGTCTGTCTGCCTGTCTGTCTGTCTGCCTGCCTGCCTGCCTGCCTGCCTGCCTGCCTGTCTGCCTGCCTGCCTGCCTGTCTCCGGCCCACCCACCCATACCCATTCACCCGCCCGCCCGCCCGCCCGTCCGTCGCCCGGCCCGCCCGCCCGCCCGGCCCGCCTCCGCCCGCTCACCCGCCCGCCCGCTTCCCGCTCCCACCTACCCACCTTACCACCACCTACCCAGCCATACCCACTCTACTCCTAACTGCCCGCCATACGTGCCTGACCACCAACCCGGCCCATGCCTACCCTGCCCGCCCACCTGCCTGCCTGCCTACCTGCCCACCTCCGCCCGCCGATCGCCCGCCCGCCCGCCCGCCCGCCCGCCCGCCCGCCCGCCCGCCTGCCCGCCAGCCCTCCCCGCTTCCACCACCATGCCCGCCTCACCACTAACCTACCCGCCTGCATACCCACCGCCAGCTTCTCCACCAACCCGCCTCCGCCCGCCCACCTGCCTGCCTACCCGATTGCCCAGCCTTCCTTACCCGCCCGCCCGTCAACCCTACCGTGCCCATCTACCCGCCTGCCTGCCCGCCTTGCTTACCTACCTGCCTGTCTGCCTTGCCTGCCTTGCCACCATTACCTACCGTGCTTGCCTGTCT
Organism: Cherax quadricarinatus; assembly: GCF_038502225.1. NCBI lineage: Eukaryota > Metazoa > Arthropoda > Malacostraca > Decapoda > Parastacidae > Cherax > Cherax quadricarinatus. The sequence continues at coordinate 371,043 of NW_027195037.1, forward strand.
ACCCATCTACCCGCTCCTCCTGCCCACCCTGCCCACCCGGCCTGGCTGCCCACCCTGCCTCACTTTCACCCACCTGCCAGCCCTGCCCACATGCCCGCCCGCCTGCTCCCACCCTACCCACCCGCCTGCCCTGCCTCCCCACCTACGAACCCTGTTCCACCTCACCTCACATGCCCTGACTCACTTGCCCTACCCATCAGCCCACCCACCACCCTACCCTACCTGCCTGCCCACCTGCCCTAATTCTACATACCAGTCTCCACCTGCCTACTCCCACCTACCCATCTGCCCTGCCTCACCCACCTGCCCTGCCTACCCTTCCTACCCTACCTGCCCATACCTTCCTACCCACCCGCTCCCACCCAGCTGCCCGCCCGCTCCCACCTACCCACCGGGAATCCCGCTCCACCCTACTCCAACCCATCAATCTACCCACCCATCTTGCACACCTCACACCCACCCACCCACCCACCCATCCATTCACCCATTCCACCCACCTGCCCGTCCCTGCCCTGCCCACCTTCCCACTCCCACCCACCCGCCCTACCCAGCTGCCTGCCCACCCACCTGCCCTGCCCTACCTTCCCTACCCTACCTGCCCTACCCAGCTGCCCTGCCCTACCCATCTACCTACTCCACCCATCCATCTTACCCAAGTGCATACCTTCCGCCTACCCACCTACCATATCTACCTACCTACCCTACCTACCCTACCTACCCATCTACATGGCCCCACCCACCTACCACCCTTCCCATTCCACCCACCCACCTACCCGCCCTAACCTGCCCAACCTACCTCACCACAACCCACCTGCCCTACCCGTCCGCCCGCCTGCCCGTCCGCCTCGCCTCCCTCACCCACCCTACCCGCTCCCGCCTTCCCACCCTGCCCTACCCACCCGCCTGCCCGCCTGCCTTCCCGTACCCTACCCACCTGGGACCTACCGCCCGCCCTGCCCGCCTGCCTGCCCACCTACCCTACGCGACTACCCACCTTCCCTACCCGCCTGCCCTATCTACCCTGCCTCATTCTACCTCCTGGCCCTGCCCTGCCTGCCCTACCTGCCTGCCTACCCGCTTCTGCCTCCGCCTCCGCTTGCCTTCTTCCCTGCCTGCCCGTTCGCCCTGGGCCCGCCCTGCCCGCCCTACTCACCACCCGCCTGCCAACCCCGCCCTGCCCTGCATATCCGCCCGCTCCCTGCCAACCCGCTCATTCTACCCTGCTCCCAACTACTTACCTACCCTACCACCCTTACCCGCTTACCCGGCCCACGCCCACCTTCCCGCCTCCCGCCCTGCCTACCCGCCTCCGCCTACCCTACCTACGCACCTACCTTCCTACCCGCCCATGCCCTATTCCACCTCGCCTCTTCACCTGCCTCGCCCTGACTGCCCTGCATGCCCGCCCTGCCCGCCGCCCATATCCTGCCTGCCTGACTACCCGTTCATTCTACCTGCCCTATCCTACCCACCTAACTCCCACCCACATACCCACCCTACCCACCCGTTCGCCTGCCGCCCACCCTGCCCGCCCTGCCCTGACTCACCCTAGCCTGCCCGCGCACCCGCTCATCCACGCGCCCATCCACCTACCCACCCACCCAATCTACCCAAGCCCACCCGCCCGCCGCCCACCCGCCCGCCCGACCTGACCACCCACCCGCCTGCCCACCTACCCGCCCCACCGTCCTGGCCTGCCCGCCCGCCCTGACTACCCTACCCGCCCTGCCCATCACCTGGCCCGGTTGCCCTGCCTCCGCCCTGACTACCTACCTGCGTGTCTACCCTACCTCACCTACCAGCCTGCCCTGCCCTACCCGCTCCCGCCCTGACCTCCCTCCCCTACTCTGCCCTGCCCACCCACTCCCATCGCCTGCCCTGCCTGCCCACACACCTGCATGCCCACCACCCTGCCTCCCCACCCACATACTCCCACCCCTACACACCCTACCTACATACCCACCCACCTAACCCAACCCACCCACCTACCCACCCACCTACCCTACCCTACCTACCCTACCCACCCACCTACCTACCCCACCAACCCGCCTGCCTGCCTGCCCTGACTGCCCCTACCTGCCCTACCCTGCCTACATACCTGCCTCCCACCTACCCACCTGGTCCTGACTGCCTTACCTGCCTACCCGCTCCCACCCTGTTCACCCGCCCACCCACTTGCCATAACCACCCACCTCCCTGCCCACCCGGGGCCTGCCCCCTACCGGCCCTGAGTGCACCCACCTGCACGCCCACCCACCCGCCTCCCTACCCAGGCCCACCACCCACTCCCACCCACCCTACCCACCCGCCTACACCACCACCACCCAACCCCACCCAACCCACCCACCTACCCACGTTACCTACCTACCCACCCACCCACCCACCCACCCTACCCACCCTACCCGCCTGCCTGCCTCACCTGATCTGCCTCCCATCTGCCTATCCCTACTTTCACCTGCAGGCCCTACCCTACCTGCCTCCTACCCACCCACCTGCCCCTCCCACCCACCTGCCTGCTTGTCCTGCCCTACCTGTTCTACCTCCGCCTCACCAACCTTGCCATACCCACCCGCCCGCCTGCCCACCTCCGCCCTCCCTACCTGGCCCGCGCCTTGCCCAAGATATGCATGTCCTGCTCCTTCCCACCTACCCTGCGTACCTGCCTCACCTGGCCTGCCTCCGACTGATCCCTGCCTCACGTGCCTATATTCCTCACCTGGGACCAGCCTGCTCCCACCCACCTGCCTCCCTACCTTCCCCTGCCTCCCCTACTCCCACCTGCCTGCCTACGTGCCGCCCACCATTCCCTACCGACCAGCCTGCCTACCTACCTGCCTCCCTACCTTCCTGCCTCCCTACCTACCTGCCTGCCTGCTTACCTACCCAACATTCACCTACCCATGTACCCATCAACCCTACCATACCCTACGCATCTTCCTCACACACCTTCCTACCCACCTACCCACCTTACCCATTCATCCGCCCTACATGCCAATCCTACCCTGCCTGACCTGCCTCCCGCCCGCCCGCCCTGGTTCTACCCGTTCTACCTGCCTACCTACTAGCCTACCTACCTGCCTGCATACCTGCCTCCCTACCGGCCTGCGTGCCTGTCTGCCTTCCTACTTACCTGCGCACCTGCTTGCCTGCCTACATGCATCCGTGCCTTCCGGCATACGTGCCTACCTTCCAACCGGATCCTGCCTGCCCTACCCACCAGTCCTGCCTTCCTGTCCTGTTCCTCGCCTCCATCCTGCGTCCTCTTACTCACCCTGCCTGCCCACCTTCCAGCATTCCCTGGGCCCGCCTCCCGCCCGCTCCTCCCACCCTACCAGCCCGCCTACCACCTTCCTACCCGGCCTGCCCTACCTTCCCGCCCTCCCACCCACCTGCCCTGCCTGCCCACCCGTCTCCCTACCCGCCCGCCTGCCTGCCCTCCCACCCGCCTGCCTCCCCTACCCTGGGCCCTGCCCTCCCGCCCTGCCTGCCCACCCTGCTTCGCCTCACCCCACCGCCCTACCCTACCTGCGTTCCCTACTTCACCCATCCTGCCCTGCCCGCCCACCCGCCTACTGCCCGCCCAGCCCGGCCCATCTGCGTCCTCCACCGCCTGCCCACCCGCCAGCCATTCCTTGCCTGCCTCCCGCCCGCCTCCCCAACCCACCAGCCCGGCCACCTTCTTACCCGCCCGCCCACCTTCCTGCCTTCCTACCTGCCCGCCCACCCACCCGTTCCTCCCCACCCGCCTGCCCGCCCGCCCTCCCACCTGCCCGCCCCCACCTGCCTGCCCTCCCGCCACCCTACCTTGCCTACCTGCTTCGCTCCACCCACCGCCTACCCTACCTGCCGCGTTCCCATTTCCACCCATCCCTGCCCTGCCTGCCCACCCGTCTGGCCCGGCCTGCCCACCCACCCATCCACCCATCCTGTTTTCCGTTCCCTACCCAACCCACCCGTTCCATGCCATCCCACCCACCCGCTCCCGCCTCGCCCACCCGCCCATACCCTACTTCCACCCGCCCGCCCACCCACCCACCCACCCACCCGCCCACCCTACCCCACCCGCCTGCCTTCCACCCGGCCCACCCACCGCCCACCCACCCATCTACCCGCCCGCCTCCCTACCCACCGACCTTGCCCGCCTCCCTTACCCACCCGCCCTGCCTGCCATACCCATCCTACCCGCCTGCCTACCCTACTCACCTCCACCCACCCGCCCTACCTCACCCCACACCCTGCCCTACCCACCCTACCCTACCCACCCACCCACCCACCCACCCACGCCCGCCCTGACTGGCCCTTCCTTCCGCCCTGCCCGCCTACCCACCGCCCGCCCGCTCCCACCCACCCTACCTCACCCGCCCTCACCCACCTCCATTACCCGCCCGCCCACCCACCCATTCCACCCACCCACCCACCACCCACCCATGCCCACCCGATTGCCTCCCGGCCCGCCTGCCCTACCCTACCCGCCCCGCCCGCCTTCCCTGGCCTGCCCGATACCTACCCATCCCTGTCTACCTGCCTACCCACCCACCTACCCTACCCACCCACCTACCCGCCTCCACCCTACCCGCCCGCCCGCCCGCCCGCCCATTCAATTCCCGCTCCACCCACCCACCCACCCACCCGGGCCCACCCTACCCCACACCCGCCCACCCACCTACCCACCCACCCACCTACCCACCACCCACCCACCCTACCCTACCCACATGCCCGTCCCTGATTGCCTCCCTTCCCGCCTCCGCCCTGCCCTCCCACCCTGCCTACGTGTGCCTACCCACCTCACCCAACCAATCATGCCCGCCTGCCTACCCACCCACCACCCTACCCACCCTACCCGCCCACCCACCTCCCCATTACCCTGCCTACCCTACCTACCCTACCCCACCTACCCACCCACCCACCTACCGTACCCTACCCTACCATGCCCTGCCTGATTGCCTCCCCTTCCCGCCTCACCTGCCCTCCCACCCTGCCCACGTGCCTCACCTACTCCACCAACATGCCCTGCCCTGCCCGCCCCACCTTGCCTGCCTGTCCAGCTTGCCCGGGCCTTCGTTCCGCCCACCCAACCTAACCTCCGCCTGCCTCACCCACCTACCCACCCGTTGCCTGCCCACCCGCCCCGCCCCAGCCAGCCCACCCTACCCGCCTGCCTACCCACCTCCACGCCACCAGCCTGGCCCTGCCCAGGGTGCCCGCCTCCACCTTCCTCCCTAACTGCCCGCCCACCCACCCACATATCTTCCCGCCCTACCCACCCACCGGACCTGCCTACCCACCCTGCGCTGCCCCCACCTACCCACCCAATTCCACCCATCCCACCCTACCCACCCACCCACCCACCCACCCACTTGCCTGCCTGCCTGCCTACCTGCCTACATACCTGCCTACCTACCTAACTGCAGGCCTACCTACCTGCCTTCCTACCTACCTGCCTCCCAACCTACCTGCATGACTGCCAACCTGTCTGCTTGCCTGCCTGCCTGCCTGCCTGCCTCTCTACCTGTCTACCTGCCTACCTACTAGCCTACCTACCTGCCTGCATACCTGCCTCCCTACCGGCCTTCGTGCCTGCCTGCCTGTCTGCCTTCCTACTTACCTGCGTACCTGCTTGCCTGCCCACCTGCATCCGTGCCTTCCTGCATACGTGCCTACCTTCCAACCGACCTGCCTGCCTACCTGCCAGTCTGCCTTCCTGTCTGCCTGCCTATCTGCGTCTCTACCTGCCTGCCTACCTTCCAGCATTCCTGCCTGCCTCCTGCCTGCCTTCCTACCTACCTGCCTGCTTACATGTCTACCTGACTATCTACCTTCCTGCCTTCCTACCTGCCAGATTGCCTACCTGTCTGCCTACCTGCCTGCCTGCCTGGCTGCTCTCCTACCTGCCTGCCCTGCCCTGCCCTCCTCACCTGCTCCGCCCTCCTGCCCTGCCCTGCCACCTCGCTGCCTACCTCTCTGCCTCACCCTACCTGCGTTCCTACTTACTCTTACCCTGCCTGCCCGCCTCACCCGCCCTGGCGCCCGCCTGCCTGCCTCCCACTCTGCTTGCCCGCCCAACCACATCATGAATACCTACATTCCCTGCCCGCCCACCCGCGTACCCTACTACCCGCCCGCCCGCCTACCCTACCTCCCGCCCGCCCTACCCACCCACCCACCCGCCCTGCCCGCCTTCCCGCCCGCCCGCCCACCCACCCGCATGCCCTGCCTGCCTACCTGCCCTCGGGCCTGCCTGCCTTCCTGTCTACATACCTGCTTGCCTACCTGCCTGTCTAACTACCTGCATACCTACCTGCCTACCTACCTTCCCACCTACCTACATACTACCTGTCTGCGTGCCTGCCTGCCTGCGTACCTGCCTACCTGTCTGCCTGCCTGCCTATTTACCTTCCTGCCTGCCTACTTACCTACCTGCCTGCATACCTACATGAGTGCCTAATAACCTGCCTGTCGGCCTACCTGCCTGCCTACATGTCCGCCCGCCCGCCCGCCTCCCGCCTGCCAGCCGCCCACCCACCCTGTCGCCCGCCCGCCCGCCTGCTCCGCCCGCCCGCTCACCTACCCATCTCCTGCTTCCTGCCTGCCCGCCCTACCCTGCCCGCCCGCCCACCACTCCGCCCGCCCACCCGCCCACATTCCCTCGCTCACATGCCCGCCTCCGCCCGCCCACTCCACCCACCCACCATCCGCTCCCACCTACCCACGAACCCGCCTACCCACCTCCCACCTACCCGCCTACCCGCCCTCACCCATCAGCCTACCACCACCCACCCACCCACCCGCCCGCCCTGCCCGCTCCGCCCGCCCGCCCGCCCAGCCCGCCCGCCCTCCCTCCCCACCCATCAATCCACAGGCCCCTGCCAGCCTGCCTCACCTCATTACATAGCCCGGAACTATCAGCTCCTATTTACTGTACATCTTGACAACTTTGTAGTGTATAAGTAACATAGTTACTGATGAGTCAGTTCACACAGAAACGTGAATATCAAAATGGTTTTCAATACCGACAGGTTGGTAGGTAAGTCACATTGACAATATTTGGGCAACTTTATTCCGAAACGTCTCGCCTACACAGTAGGCTTCTTCAGTCGAGTACAGAAAGTAGGCAGGAGCAGTAGTGAGGTGAAGACGTTGTCATCAGTCCATCACCCTTGAAGTCGTAGATTTAAGGTTGTCAGTCCCTCAGCCTGGAGATGTTCTCTTCCATAGTCTGGAACTAACTAGTTAGTTGAATACTAACTAGTTAGTTGAATACTAACTAGTTAGTTGAATACTAACTAGTTAGTTGAATACTAACTAGTTAGTTGAATACTAACTAGTTAGTTGAATACTAACTAGTTAGTTGAATACTAACTAGTTAGTTGAATACTAACTAGTTAGTTGAATACTAACTAGTTAGTTGAATACTAACTAGTTAGTTGAATACTGACTAGTTAGTTGAATACTAACTAGTTAGTTGAATACTAACTAGTTAGTTGAATACTAACTAGTTAGTTGAATACTGACTAGTTAGTTGAATACTAACTAGTTAGTTGAATACTAACTAGTTAGTTGAATACTAACTAGTTAGTTGAATACTAACTAGTTAGTTGAATACTAACTAGTTAGATGAATACTAACTAGTTAGTTGAATACTGACTAGTTAGTTGAATACTAACTAGTTAGTTGAATACTAACTAGTTAGTTGAATACTAACTAGTTAGTTGAATACTAACTAGTTAGTTGAATACTGACTAGTTAGTTGAATACTAACTAGTTAGATGAGTAACTTTAACTGTCTTTAGGTTCATGTATGAAGGTGTAGTTACGCAGTTATTATTATAATTATTATTATTATAATTATTATTATAATTATTATTATAATTATTACTATTATAATTATCATTAATTATGTTATTTATTATTTCTATATTATTTCTTTATTATTATAATTTATATTTTATTATTTATGTTACATTATTATTATTATTATTATTATTATTATTATTATTATTATTATTATTATTATTATTATTGTTATTGTTATTGTTATCATTATTTTTTTATTATATTTGTATAGAGGCGTTAAATCCGTTGGGGTTAAACAGTGCAAAATCAATCGGGTTTAACCCGAGGAAAAGGAGGATAGTTCCATTTCCTTGGATCAAGAACCCCTCACCAACAACGTGGTACAAAGTATACTGGTACAATCACAATTCTGGATAAGATGTCACTGCACGAACTTTCTATTTTTAATGCTTTCCAAAATCCGAATTAAATCTGAACCTCCTTCAAAATCTCTAAGAAAAAATTAAAATCTATTTTGCACTAAATAATAAATCCAAATATTCTTTGCGTCGTCCCTGGTACAGCCGAGTCAAAAAAAAATCAGGCCTGTACTTTCCCTCACAGCCATTTGCCACTCCTGGAATTTCCCAGGAGCTTGAGCTCAACACTGGAAAAGCTCCCGAATGGATTGAAATTTTATTGTTGAGTGGGCAGTGACAGAGAAGTTATGCCTCTCTAGCTCTGAATTTAAACACTATGTAGGTGCTGGGAAGTGGTGTGAGACAGGTGCTGGGAAGTGGTGTGAGACAGGTGCTGGGAAGTGGTGTGAGACAGGTGCTGGGAAGTGGTGTGAGACAGGTGCTGGGAAGTGGTGTGAGACAGGTGCTGGGAAGTGGTGTGAGACAGGTGCTGGGAAGTGGTGTGAGACAGGTGCTGGGAAGTGGTGTGAGACAGGTGCTGGGAAGTGGTGTGAGACAGGTGCTAGGAAGTGGTGTGAGACAGGTGCTGGGAAGTGGTGTGAGACAGGTGCTGGGAAGTGGTGTGAGACAGGTGCTGGGAAGTGCTGTGAGACAGGTGCTGGGAAGTGGTGTGAGACGGGAGGTGCTGGGAAGTGGTGTGAGACAGGTGCTGGGAAGTGCTCTGAGACATGTGCTGGGAAGTGGTGTGAGACAGGTGCTGGGAAGTGGTGTGAGACAGGTGCTGGGAAGTGGTGTGAGACAGGTGCTGGGAAGTGGTGTGAGACAGGTGCTGGGAAGTGGTGTGAGACAGGTGCTGGGAAGTGGTGTGAGACAGGTGCTGGGAAGTGGTGTGAGACAGGTGCTGGGAAGTGCTCTGAGACAGGTGCTGGGAAGTGGTGTGAGACAGGTGCTGGGAAGTGGTGTGAGACAGGTGCTGGGAAGTGGTGTGAGACAGGTGCTGGGAAGTGGTGTGAGACAGGTGCTGGGAAGTGGTGTGAGACAGGTGCTGGGAAGTGCTGTGAGACAGGTGCTGGGAAGTGCTGTGAGACAGGTGCTGGGAAGTGGTGCGAGACAGGTGCTGGGAAGTGGTGTGAGACAGGTGCTGGGAAGTGCTGTGAGACAGGTGCTGGGAAGTGCTGTGAGACAGGTGCTGGGAAGTGGTGCGAGACAGGTGCTGGGAAGTGGTGTGAGACAGGTGCTGGGAAGTGGTGTGAGACAGGTGCTGGGAAGTGGTGTGAGACAGGTGCTGGGAAGTGGTGTGAGACAGGTGCTGGGAAGTGCTGTGAGACAGGTGCTGGGAAGTGGTGTGAGACAGGTGCTGGGAAGTGGTGCGAGACGGGAGGTGCTGGGAAGTGGTGTGAGACGGGAGGTGCTGGGAAGTGGTGTGAGACGGGAGGTGCTGGGAAGTGGTGTGAGACGGGAGGTGCTGGGAAGTGGAGTGAGACGGGAGGTGCTGGGAAGTGGTGTGAGACGGGAGGTGCTGGGAAGTGGAGTGAGACGGGAGGTGCTGGGAAGTGGTGTGAGACGGGAGGTGCTGGGAAGTGAAGTGAGACGGGAGGTGCTGGGAAGTGGTGTGAGACGGGAGGTGCTGGGAAGTGGTGTGAGACGGGAGGTGCGGGAAGTGGTGTGAGACGGGAGGTGCTGGGAAGTGGTATGAGACGGGAGGTGCTGGGAAGTGGTGTGAGACGGGAGGTGCTGGGAAGTGGAGTGAGACGGGAGGTGCTGGGAAGTGGAGTGAGACGGGAGGTGCTGGGAAATGGTGTGAGACGGGAGGTGCTGGGAAGTGGTGTGAGACGGGAGGTGCTGGGAAGTGGAGTGAGACGGGAGGTGCTGGGAAGTGGAGTGAGACGGGAGGTGCTGGGAAGTGGAGTGAGACGGGAGGTGCTGGGAAGTGGTGTGAGACGTGAGGTGCTGGGAAGTGGAGTGAGACGGGAGGTGCTGGGAAGTGGAGTGAGACGGGAGGTGCTGGGAAGTGGTGTGAGACGGGAGGTGCTGGGAAGTGGAGTGAGACGGGAGGTGCTGGGAAGTGGTGTGAGACGGGAGGTGCTGGGAAGTGGTGTGAGACGGGAGGTGCTGGGAAGTGGAGTGAGACGGGAGGTGCTGGGAAGTGGAGTGAGACGGGAGGTGCTGGGAAGTGGTGTGAGACGGGAGGTGCTGGGAAGTGGAGTGAGACGGGAGGTGCTGGGAAGTGGTGTGAGACGGGAGGTGCTGGGAAGTGGTGTGAGACGGGAGGTGCTGGGAAGTGGTGTGAGACGGGAGGTGCTGGGAAGTGGTGTGAGATGGGAGGTGCTGGGAAGTGGAGTGAGACGGGAGGTGCTGGGAAGTGGTGTGAGATGGGAGGTGCTGGGAAGTGGAGTGAGACGGGAGGTGCTGGGAAGTGGTGTGAGACGGGAGGTGCTGGGAAGTGGTGTGAGATGGGAGGTGCTGGGAAGTGGAGTGAGACGGGAGGTGCTGGGAAGTGGTGTGAGACGGGAGGTGCTGGGAAGTGGTGTGAGACGGGAGGTGCTGGGAAGTGGTGTGAGACGGGAGGTGCTGGGAAGTGGTGTGAGACGGGAGGTGCTGGGAAGTGGTGTGAGATGGGAGGTGCTGGGAAGTGGAGTGAGACGGGAGGTGCTGGGAAGTGGTGTGAGATGGGAGGTGCTGGGAAGTGGAGTGAGACGGGAGGTGCTGGGAAGTGGTGTGAGACGGGAGGTGCTGGGAAGTGGAGTGAGATGGGAGGTGCTGGGAAGTGGAGTGAGACGGGAGGTGCTGGGAAGTGGTGTGAGACGGGAGGTGCTGGGAAGTGGAGTGAGACGGGAGGTGCTGGGAAGTGGTGTGAGACGGGAGGTGCTGGGAAGCGGTGTGAGACGGGAGGTGCTGGGAAGTGGAGTGAGACGGGAGGTGCTGGGAAGTGGAGTGAGACGGGAGGTGCTGGGAAGTGGAGTGAGACGGGAGGTGCTGGGAAGTGGTGTGAGACGGGAGGTGCTGGGAAGTGGAGTGAGACGGGAGGTGCTGGGAAGTGGAGTGAGACGGGAGGTGCTGGGAAGTGGAGTGAGACGGGAGGTGCTGGGAAGTGGAGTGAGACGGGAGGTGCTGGGAAGTGGAGTGAGACGGGAGGTGCTGGGAAGTGGAGTGAGACGGGAGGTGCTGGGAAGTGGTGTGAGACGGTAGGTGCAGGGAAGTGGAGTGAGACGGGAGGTGCTGTGAGACGGGAGGTGCTGGGAAGTGGTGTGAGACGGGAGGTGCTGGGAAGTGGTGTGAGACGGGAGGTACTGGGAAGTGGAGTGAGACGGGAGGTGCTGGGAGGTGACTGGGAAGTGGAGTGAGATGGGAGGTGCTGGGAAGTGGAGTGAGACGGGAGGTGCTGGGAAGTGGAGTGAGACGGGAGGTGCTGGGAAGTGGTGTGAGACGGGAGGTGCTGGGAAGTGGAGTGAGACGGGAGGTGCTGGGAAGTGGTGTGAGACGGGAGGTGCTGGGAAGTGGAGTGAGACGGGAGGTGCTGGGAAGTGGAGTGAGACGGGAGGTGCTGGGAAGTGGAGTGAGACGGGAGGTGCTGGGAAGTGGAGTGAGACGGGAGGTGCTGGGAATTGGTGTGAGACGGGAGGTGCTGGGAAGTGGTGTGAGACGGGAGGTGCTGGGAAGTGGAGTGAGACGGGAGGTGCTGGGAAGTGGAGTGAGACGGGAGGTGCTGGGAAATGGTGTGAGACGGGAGGTGCTGGGAAGTGGAGTGAGACGGGAGGTGCTGGGAAGTGAGACGGGAGGTGCTGGGAAGTGGAGTGAGACGGGAGGTGCTGGGAAGTGGTGTGAGACGGGAGGTGCTGGGAAGTGCTGTGAGACGGGAGGTGCTGGGAAGTGGTGTGAGACGGGAGGTGCTGGGAAGTGGGAAGTGGTGTGAGACGGGAGGTGCTGGGAAGTGGTGTGAGATGGGAGGTGCTGGGAAGTGGAGTGAGACGGGAGGTGCTGGGAAGTGGTGTGAGATGGGAGGTGCTGGGAAGTGGAGTGAGACGGGAGGTGCTGGGAAGTGGTGTGAGACGGGAGGTGCTGGGAAGTGGTGTGAGACGGGAGGTGCTGGGAAGTGGTGTGAGATGGGAGGTGCTGGGAAGTGGAGTGAGACGGGAGGTGCTGGGAAGTGGTGTGAGACAGGTGCTGGGAAGTGGTGTGAGACGGGAGGTGCTGGGAAGTGGTGTGAGACGGGAGGTGCTGGGAAGTGGAGTGAGATGGGAGGTGCTGGGAAGTGGAGTGAGACGGGAGGTGCTGGGAAGTGGTGTGAGACGGGATGTGCTGGGAAGTGGAGTGAGACGGGAGGTGCTGGGAAGTGGTGTGAGACGGGAGGTGCTGGGAAGCGGAGTGAGATGGGAGGTGCTGGGAAGTGAAGTGAGACGGGAGGTGCTGGGAAGTGGTGTGAGACGGGAGGTGCTGGGAAGTGGAGTGAGACGGGAGGTGCTGGGAAGTGGTGTGAGACGGGAGGTGCTGGGAAGCGGTGTGAGACGGGAGGTGCTGGGAAGTGGAGTGAGACGGGAGGTGCTGGGAAGTGGAGTGAGACGGGAGGTGCTGGGAAGTGGAGTGAGACGGGAGGTGCTGGGAAGTGGAGTGAGACGGGAGGTGCCGGGAAGTGGAGTGAGACGGGAGGTGCTGGGAAGTGGAGTGAGACGGGAGGTGCTGGGAAGCGGTGTGAGACGGGAGGTGCTGGGAAGTGGAGTGAGACGGGAGGTGCTGGGAAGTGGAGTGAGACGGGAGGTGCTGGGAAGTGGTGTGAGACGGGAGGTGCTGGGAAGTGGTGTGAGACGGGAGGTGCTGGGAAGTGGAGTGAGACGGGAGGTGCTGGGAAATGGTGTGTGACGGGAGGTGTTGGGAAGTGGAGTGAGATGGGAGGTGCTGGGAAGTGGAGTGAGACGGGAGGTGCTGGGAAGTGGAGTGAGACGGGAGGTGCTGGGAAGTGGTGTGAGACGGGAGGTGCTGGGAAGTGGTGTGAGACGGGAGGTGTTGGGAAGTGGTGTGAGACGGGAGATGCTGGGAAATGGTGTGAGACGGGAGGTGCTGGGAAGTGGAGTGAGACGGGAGGTGCTGGGAAGTGCTGTGAGACGGGAGGTGCCGGGAAGTGATGTGAGACGGGAGGTGCTGGGAAGTGGTGTGAGACGGGAGGTACTGGGAAGTGGTGTGAGACGGGAGGTGCTGGGAAGTGGTGTGAGACGGCAGGTGCTGGGAAGTGGTGTGAGACGGGAGGTGCTGGGAAGTGGTGTGAGACTGGAGGTGCTGGGAAGTGGTGTGAGACGGGAGGTGCTGGGAAGTGGTGTGAGACGGCAGGTACTGGGAAGTGGTGTGAGACGGGAGGTGCTGGGAAGTGGAGTGAGACGGGAGGTGCTGGGAAGTGGTGTTAGACGGGAGGTGCTGGGAAGTGGTGTGAGACGGGAGTTGCTGGGAAGTGGTGTGAGACGGGAGGTGCTGGGAAGTGGTGTGAGATGGGAGGTGCTGGGAAGTGGAGTGAGACGGGAGGTGCTGGGAAGTGGTGTGAGACAGGTGCTGGGAAGTGGTGTGAGACGGGAGGTGCTGGGAAGTGGTGTGAGGCGGGAGGTGCTGGGAAGTGGAGTGAGATGGGAGGTGCTGGGAAGTGGAGTGAGACGGGAGGTGCTGGGAAGTGGTGTGAGACGGGAGGTGCTGGGAAGTGGAGTGAGACGGGAGGTGCTGGGAAGCGGTGTGAGACGGGAGGTGCCGGGAAGCGGTGTGAGACGGGAGGTGCTGGGAAGCGGTGTGAGACGGGAGGTGCTGGGAAGTGGAGTGAGACGGGAGGTGCTGGGAAGTGGAGTGAGACGGGAGGTGCTGGGAAGTGGAGTGAGACGGGAGGTGCTGGGAAGTGGAGTGAGACGGGAGGTGCCGGGAAGTGGAGTGAGACGGGAGGTGCTGGGAAGTGGAGTGAGACGGGAGGTGCTGGGAAGCGGTGTGAGACGGGAGGTGCTGGGAAGTGGAGTGAGACGAGAGGTGCTGGGAAGTGGAGTGAGACGGGAGGTGCTGGGAAGTGGAGTGAGACGGGAGGTGCTGGGAAGTGGTGTGAGACGGGAGGTGCTGGGAAGTGGTGTGAGACGGGAGGTGCTGGGAAGTGGAGTGAGACGGGAGGTGCTGGGAAATGGTGTGAGACGGGAGGTGTTGGGAAGTGGAGTGAGATGGGAGGTGCTGGGAAGTGGAGTGAGACGGGAGGTGCTGGGAAGTGGAGTGAGACGGGAGGTGCTGGGAAGTGGTGTGAGACGGGAGGTGCTGGGAAGTGGTGTGAGACGGGAGGTGTTGGGAAGTGGTGTGAGACGGGAGATGCTGGGAAATGGTGTGAGACGGGAGGTGCAGGGAAGTGGAGTGAGACGGGAGGTGCTGGGAAGTGCTGTGAGACGGGAGGTGCCGGGAAGTGATGTGAGACGGGAGATGCTGGGAAGTGGTATGAGACGGGAGGTACTGGGAAGTGGTGTGAGACGGGAGGTGCTGGGAAGTTTGTGAGACGGGAGGTGCTGGGAAGTGGAGTGAGACGGGAGGTGCTGGGAAGTGGTGTGAGACGGCAGGTGCTGGGAAGTGGTGTGAGACTGGAGGTGCTGGGAAGTGGTGTGAGACGGGAGGTGCTCGGAAGTGGTGTGAGACGGGAGGTACTGGGAAGTGGTGTGAGACGGTAGGTGCTGGGAAGTGGAGTGAGACGGGAGGTGCTGGGAAGTGGTGTGAGACGGGAGGTGCTGGGAAGTGGTGTGAGACGGGAGGTGCTGGGAAGTAGTGTGAGACGGGAGGTGTTGCCAGTAGAGAGAGGCAGAGTGTGTTGGGAGTAGTGTGAGCAAGGTGGGCAAGTGAGAAGTGCTGCGAGAAAGTGCCTCTGAGTTGCAAGAAAGTGCCTCTGAGTTGCAAGAAAGTGCCTCTGAGTTGCAAGAAAGTGCCTCTGAGTTGCAAGAAAGTGCCTCTGAGTTGCAAGAAAGTGCCTCTGAGTTGCAAGAAAGTGCCTCTGAGTTGCAAGAACGTACCTCTGAGTTGCAAGAAAGTGCCTCTGAGTTGCAAGAAAGTGCCTCTGAGTTGCAAGAAAGTGCCTCTGAGTTGCAAGAAAGCCTCATCCCCTCCTCAATTATTCCTAATACATAACATGTATAAACAAGAAATATATTGGGTTTTTTCAGTGTTGAATTATAATTGTCTTTACTAAGATTACAAGTGCACGAAATCGTAATAACATTATTGCAAACAAACCATACCGCGGCCGGGGTTGAACCCGCGATCAGAGAGTCTTAAAACTCCAGACCGACGCGCTAGCGGTGGGTTCTATCCCCGCCCGTGGTATGGTTTGGTACCTTTATTCTGGACACGTTCCGCCAGCCAGGGACACTAGAGGATCAAACCTTCATCTTTAACAGGTTTCTCAGTCCTTGACCTTGACAACTTTAAACAGATTTACGAGGATGGAGACTTATTTACTGGAGACAAGTGAGGTGCAGCAGTTGGAGACGGCGTCACAGATGAGAGGAGCCTATTACTGTATCAAGATTCTAAGATGTTGCTGTGACAGGTAGAACAATACTTGTGGATCTCTGCTACAAATATGTTTTGCCAACCAGTGGCTATATAGATCCAGTGGAGATAGAATGATAAAGCTACACTGATATGCTGGAGCAAGAAGGTGGCAGCTCTTGGATCCCTAATCTTCTAATAGTGTAAACTATGAGGAATGTGTACTGAAATATTTTGACGTGGAATGAGTTAGCTTCTTGTGTCCATGACACCGATTCGTAATTTACTGCCTGAAAGTACAATTTTGTGAAGGTGCTGTAGTCACTGACTTTCTTGATTTCTAATTTTAATGTTTCCAAAGATGGTGTTGTTACTGTGACTATTTTAACTATCCCCGGATAATCCCCCAAGTAGTGATATGTATTAATGTACTAAGTAACAGGTGATTCTACTCATTTTGTTTAACTAATGCATTGAAGAATATAAAAAAGGAGGAACACTGCAACAGGCCTACTGGCCCATGCGAGGCAGGTCCAATTCTCCCACTGGCTTAAGCTAATGCCTTGATATAGTCAGGTCAGTCACATTCACTTAAGGGAGGAGCACGGCATCCGACCTAGTAGCACAAGCTAGTCAGGTCCAACTCACACACACCCACACCCACTCATGTACTTATTCAACCCATTTTTAAAACCACCCAACGTCTTAGTTTGACTATTACACTTTAGTTGACTTGATTATGCAACACAAAATAACAGTATTGATTTTCGTCTGTGACGTCTTTCCCATACATGATCATTAGTAACCTTTGCTACCCTCCTCCTCCTCCTCCTCCTTTCAATTCTCTCCTGTCTCTTACTCACTTCCACCGACACTTCGGGAACTAGCAACAGAGGGGGGAAAAACCTAGCTCCCTAAGGCGGTTTATTTTTTTTATTTTTTGATGTGGGAGTTGAAAGGTGGCAGCTTCAGAGGGATAAGTCGCTCTCGGGAATTTTTTCCTTTCAAACTTTCACGAAAATCCCCCTGAAGACTTTTTATTTACAAGGCCATGCCTGAGGAAACTGGGAAGTGGCGCTGGTAAGATGCTGCCAATTTTGTATACTTTAATCTACGCTTCAGTCTTGAGGTTCTTTAGTAAGTTTTGTTTACTTTTATCAAAGATTCAGACTTGAGGTTCCTCCATTTGTAAGTTGAGGGGTGGCACTGTTTATAGGGAGGACGATGATGGTGCCAGGATCTTACCTCAACCAGCGGCAGAAACAGAAAGTTTTCGAAATGAATATATTACTATTAATACATTTAAAGAATCAACAGAAAGGTTAACACGATACTGATTATTGCAGTTATATATGGGAGTACATGGAACATACATAGAGCAAAGAGTTTAAGAGTCCACACCAAGGTTATCTGCTGAGCTCTATATTACCTGCTAGATGGTAAACTCAAAGGTGTTAGGCAAGGATGGGACAGTAAACGGCTCTCTATCCCCACTGTCCTCTTCCTCCAGCCACTGTCGGGGAAGAACACAGACGGGGAATGTATTGCATACCATATAGGAAAAATGGCAAGTAAATTACATGAAAGATGTTAGTATAGTGAAGGAACGAGGTACACCTCGCCATACTTAATTATTTTGTTGCCTTATTACTACTAGTGTTACAGAACTCTGAATCACTTTTGCGACTATCACAACTATCATTATCAACCACTAATACTATCACAACCATCATCATCTACCACTAACACTATCACAACCATCAACACCTCCCTCTAATACTATCACAACCATCAACATCAACCACTAATACTATCACAACCATCAACATCTACCACTAATACTATCACAACCATCAACACCTCCCCCTAACACTATCACAACCATCAACACCTCCCTCTAATACTATCACAACCATCAACATCAACCACTAATACTATCACAACCATCAACATCTACCACTAACACTATCACAACCATCAACATCAACCACTAATACTATCACAACCATCAACATCAACCACTAATACTATCACAACCATCAACATCAACCACTAATACTATCACAACCATCAACATCAACCACTAATACTATCACAACCATCAACATCAACCACTAACACTATCACAACCATCAACATCAACCACTAATACTATCACAACCATCAACATCAACCACTAATACTATCACAACCATCAACATCAACCACTAATACTATCACAACCATCAACATCTACCACTAACACTATCACAACCATCAACATCAACCACTAATACTATCACAACCATCAACATCAACCACTAACACTATCACAACCATCAACATCAACCACTAATACTATCACAACCATCAACACCTCCCCCTAACACTATCACAACCATCAACATCAACCACTAATACTATCACAACCATCAACATCTACCACTAATACTATCACAACCATCAACATCAACCAGTAATATTATCACAACCATCAACATCAACCACTAATACTATCACAACCATCAACATCTACCACTAATACTATCACAACCATCAACACCTCCCCCTAACACTATCACAACCATCAACATCAACCACTAATACTATCACAACCATCAACATCAACCACTAATACTATCACAACCATCAACATCAACCACTAATACTATCACAACCATCAACATCAACCACTAATACTATCACAACCATCAACATCAACCACTAATACTATCACAACCATCAACATCAACCACTAATACTATCACAACCATCAACATCAACCACTAATACTATCACAACCATCAACATCAACCACTAATACTATCACAACCATCAACATCAACCACTAATATTATCACAACCATCAACATCAACCACTAATACTATCACAACCATCAACATCTACCACTAATACTATCACAACCATCAACATCAACCACTAATACTATCACAACCATCAACATCTACCACTAATACTATCACAACCATCAACATCAACCACTAATACTATCACAACCATCAACATCTACCACTAATATTATCACAACCATCAACATCAACCACTAATACTATCACAACCATCAACATCTACCACTAATACTATCACAACCATCAACATCAACCACTAATACTATCACAACCATCAACATCAACCACTAATACTATCACAACCATCAACATCAACCACTAATACTATCACAACCATCAACACCTCCCCCTAACACTATCACAACCATCAACATCAACCACTAATACTATCACAACCATCAACATCAACCACTAATACTATCACAACCATCAACATCAACCACTAATACTATCACAACCATCAACATCAACCACTAATACTATCACAACCATCAACATCAACCACTAATACTATCACAACCATCAACACCTCCCCCTAACACTATCACAACCATCAACATCAACCACTAATACTATCACAACCATCAACATCAACCACTAATACTATCACAACCATCAACATCAACCACTAATACTATCACAACCATCAACATCAACCACTAATACTATCACAACCATCAACATCAACCACTAATACTATCACAACCATCAACATCAACCACTAATACTATCACAACCATCAACATCAACCACTAATACTATCACAACCATCAACACCTCCCCCTAACACTATCACAACCATCAACATCTACCACTAATACTATCACAACCATCAACTATCTACCACTAATACTATCACAACCATCAACATCAACCACTAATACTATCACAACCATCAACATCAACCACTAATACTATCACAACCATCAACATCAACCACTAATACTATCACAACCATCAACATCAACCACTAATACTATCACAACCATCAACATCAACCACTAATACTATCACAACCATCAACACCATCAACATCCCACTAATACTATCACAACCATCAACATCAACCACTAATACTATCACAACCATCAACATCAACCACTAATACTATCACAACCATCAACATCAACCACTAATACTATCACAACCATCAACATCAACCACTAATACTATCACAACCATCAACACCTCCCCCTAACACTATCACAACCATCAACATCAACCACTAATACTATCACAACCATCAACATCAACCACTAATACTATCACAACCATCAACATCAACCACTAATACTATCACAACCATCAACATCAACCACTAATACTATCACAACCATCAACATCAACCACTAATACTATCACAACCATCAACATCAACCACTAATACTATCACAACCATCAACATCAACCACTAATAACCACTAATACTATCACAACCATCAACATCAACCACTAATACTATCACAACCATCAACATCAACCACTAATACTATCACAACCATCAACATCAACCACTAATACTATCACAACCATCAACACCTCCCCCTAACACTATCACAACCATCAACAACCACTAATACTATCACAACCATCAACATCAACCACTAATACTATCACAAGCATCAACATCAACCACTAATACTATCACAACCATCAACATCAACCACTAATACTATCACAACCATCAACATCAACCACTAATACTATCACAACCATCAACATCATACCACTAATACTATCACAACCATCAACATCAACCACTAATACTATCACAACCATCAACATCAACCACTAATACTATCACAACCATCAACATCAACCACTAATACTATCACAACCATCAACATCTATCACAACCACTAATACTATCACAACCATCAACATCAACCACTAATACTATCACAACCATCAACATCAACCACTAATACTATCACAACCATCAACATCAACCACTAATACTATCACAACCATCAACATCAACCACTAATACTATCACAACCATCAACATCTACCACTAATACTATCACAACCATCAACATCAACCACTAATACTATCACAACCATCAACATCAACCACTAATACTATCACAACCATCAACATCAACCACTAATACTATCACAACCATCAACATCAACCACTAATACTATCACAACCATCAACATCAACCACTAATACTATCACAACCATCAACATCAACCACTAATACTATCACAACCATCAACATCAACCACTAATACTATCACAACCATCAACATCTACCACTAATACTATCACAACCATCAACATCTACCACTAATACTATCACAACCATCAACATCAACCACTAATACTATCACAACCATCAACATCAACCACTAATACTATCACAACCATCAACATCAACCACTAATACTATCACAACCATCAACATCTACCACTAACTATCACAACCATCAACATCAACCACTAATACTATCACAACCATCAACATCAACCACTAATACTATCACAACCATCAACATCAACCACTAATACTATCACAACCATCAACATCAACCACTAATACTATCACAACCATCAACATCAACCACTAATACTATCACAACCATCAACATCTACCACTAATACTATCACAACCATCAACATCAACCACTAATACTATCACAACCATCAACATCAACCACTAATACTATCACAACCATCAACATCTACCACTAATACTATCACAACCATCAACATCAACCACTAATACTATCACACCATCAACATCTACCACTAACACTATCACAACCATCAACATCACTATCACAACCATCAACATACTATCACAACCATCAACATCAACCACTAATACTATCACAACCATCAACATCAACCACTAATACTATCACAACCATCAACATCAACCACTAATACTATCACAACCATCAACATCAACCACTAATACTATCACAACCATCAACATCAACCACTAATACTATCACAACCATCAACATCACTAATACTATCACAACCATCAACATCAACCACTAATACTATCACAACCATCAACATCAACCACTAATACTATCACAACCATCAACATCAACCACTAATATTATCACAACCATCAACATCAACCACTAATACTATCACAACCATCAACATCTACCACTAATACTATCACAACCATCAACATCAACCACTAATACTATCACAACCATCAACATCTACCACTAATACTATCACAACCATCAACATCAACCACTAATACTATCACAACCATCAACATCTACCACTAATATTATCACAACCATCAACATCAACCACTAATACTATCACAACCATCAACATCTACCACTAATACTATCACAACCATCAACATCAACCACTAATACTATCACAACCATCAACATCAACCACTAATACTATCACAACCATCAACATCAACCACTAATACTATCACAACCATCAACACCTCCCCCTAACACTATCACAACCATCAACATCAACCACTAATACTATCACAACCATCAACATCAACCACTAATACTATCACAACCATCAACATCAACCACTAATACTATCACAACCATCAACATCAACCACTAATACTATCACAACCATCAACATCAACCACTAATACTATCACAACCATCAACACCTCCCCCTAACACTATCACAACCATCAACATCAACCACTAATACTATCACAACCATCAACATCAACCACTAATACTATCACAACCATCAACATCAACCACTAATACTATCACAACCATCAACATCAACCACTAATACTATCACAACCATCAACATCAACCACTAATACTATCACAACCATCAACATCAACCACTAATACTATCACAACCATCAACATCAACCACTAATACTATCACAACCATCAACACCTCCCCCTAACACTATCACAACCATCAACATCTACCACTAATACTATCACAACCATCAACATCTACCACTAATACTATCACAACCATCAACATCAACCACTAACACTATCACAACCATCAACATCAACCACTAATACTATCACAACCATCAACATCAACCACTAATACTATCACAACCATCAACATCAACCACTAATACTATCACAACCATCAACATCAACCACTAATACTATCACAACCATCAACACCTCCCCCTAACACTATCACAACCATCAACATCAACCACTAATACTATCACAACCATCAACATCAACCACTAATACTATCACAACCATCAACATCAACCACTAATACTATCACAACCATCAACATCAACCACTAATACTATCACAACCATCAACACCTCCCCCTAACACTATCACAACCATCAACATCAACCACTAATACTATCACAACCATCAACATCAACCACTAATACTATCACAACCATCAACATCAACCACTAATACTATCACAACCATCAACATCAACCACTAATACTATCACAACCATCAACATCAACCACTAATACTATCACAACCATCAACATCAACCACTAATACTATCACAACCATCAACATCAACCACTAATACTATCACAACCATCAACATCAACCACTAATACTATCACAACCATCAACATCTACCACTAATACTATCACAACCATCAACATCAACCACTAATACTATCACAACCATCAACATCAACCACTAATACTATCACAACCATCAACATCAACCACTAACACTATCACAACCATCAACATCAACCACTAATACTATCACAACCATCAACATCAACCACTAATACTATCACAACCATCAATATCTACCACTAATACTATCACAACCATCAACATCTACCACTAATACTATCACAACCATCAACATCTACCACTAATACTATCACAACCATCAACATCAACCACTAACAGTAGGTTCGTAGTCAATTTGTTTTCCTGATGCAGAGGCTGACACCCAGAGCCATAAATTGTTAACTACAGTTTGTACCAGCGTAGTGACTACACTACAGTTTGTACCAGCGTAGTAACTACACTACAGTTTGTACCAGCGTAGTGACTACACTACAGTTTGTACCAGCGTAGTGACTACACTACAGTTTGTACCAGCGTAGTGACTACACTACAGTTTGTACCAGCGTAGTAACTACACTACAGTTTGTACCAGCGTAGTGACTACACTACAGTTTGTACCAGCGTAGTGACTACACTACAGTTTGTACCAGCGTAGTGACTACACTACAGTTTGTACCAGCGTAGTGACTACACTACAGTTTGTACCAGCGAAGTGACTACACTACAGTTTGTACCAGCGTAGTGACTACACTACAGTTTGTACCAGCGTAGTGACTACACTACAGTTTGTACCAGCGTAGTGACTACACTACAGTTTGTACCAGCGTAGTGACTACACTACAGTTTGTACCAGCGAAGTGACTACACTACAGTTTGTACCAGCGTAGTGACTACACTACAGTTTGTACCAGCGTAGTGACTACACTACAGTTTGTACCAGCGTAGTGACTACACTACAGTTTGTACCAGCGTAGTGACTACACTACAGTTTGTACCAGCGTAGTGACTACACTACAGTTTGTACCAGCGTAGTGACTACACTACAGTTTGTACCAGCGTAGTGACTACACTACAGTTTGTACCAGCGTAGTGACTACACTACAGTTTGTACCAGCGTAGTGACTACACTACAGTTTGTACCAGCGTAGTGACTACACTACAGTTTGTACCAGCGAAGTGACTACACTACAGTTTGTACCAGCGTAGTGACTACACTACAGTTTGTACCAGCGTAGTGACTACACTACAGTTTGTACCAGCGTAGTGACTACACTACAGTTTGTACCAGCGTAGTGACTACACTACAGTTTGTACCAGCGTAGTGACTACACTACAGTTTGTACCAGCGTAGTGACTACACTACAGTTTGTACCAGCGTAGTGACTACACTACAGTTTGTACCAGCGTAGTGACTACACTACAGTTTGTACCAGCGTAGTGACTACACTACAGTTTGTACCAGCGTAGTGACTACACTACAGTTTGTACCAGCGTAGTGACTACACTTCAGTTTGTACCAGCGTAGTGACTACACTACAGTTTGTAACAGCGTAGTAACTACACTACAGTTTGTACCAGCGTAGTGACTACACTACAGTTTGTACCAGCGTAGTGACTACACTACAGTTTGTACCAGCGTAGTGACTACACTACAGTTTGTACCAGCGTAGTGACTACACTACAGTTTGTACTACACTTTGTACCAACGTAGTGACTCCATTACAGTTTGTACCAGCGTAGTGATTACACTACAGTTTGTACCAGCGTAGTGACTCCATTACAGTTTGTACCAGCGTAGTGACTACCTCACTGCAGTTTGTACCAGCGTAGAGACTCCATTACAGTTTGTACCAGCGTAGTGACTACCTCACTATAGTTTGTACCAGCGTAGACACTCCATTACAGTTTGTACCAGCGTAGTGACTACACTACAGTTTGTACCAACGTAGTGATTACACTGCAGTTTGTACCAGCTTAGTGATTACACTGCAGTTTGTACCAGCGTAGTGACTACATTACAGTTTGTACCAGCGTAGTGATTACACTACAGTTTGTACCAGCGTAGTGATTACACTACAGTTTGTACCAGCGTAGTGACTACACTACAGTTTGTACAAGCGTAGTGACTACACTACAGTTTGTACCAGCGAAGTGACTACACCACAGTTTGTACCAGCGTAGTGACTACACCACAGTTTGTACCAGCGTAGTGACTACAATACAGTTTGTACCAGCGTAGTGACTACAATACAGTTTGTACCAGCGTAGTGACTACACCACAGTTTGTACCAGCGTAGTGACTACAATACAGTTTGTACCAGCATAGTGACTACACTACAGTTTGTACCAGCGTAGTGACTACACTACAGTTTGTACCAGCGTAGTGACTATACCACAGTTTGTACCAGCGTAGTGACTACAATACAGTTTGTACCAGCATAGTGACTACACTACAGTTTGTACCAGTGTTGTGGCTAAACTACAGTTTGTACCAGTGTAGTACTTGCTTCACTACAGTTTGTACCAGCGTAGTACTTGCTTCACTTCTGTTTCTACCAGTGTAATGCTTGCTTCACCACTGTTTGTACCAGTGTAGTACTTGCTTCACTACTGTTTGTACCAGTGTAGAACTTGCTTCACTACTGTTTGTATCAGTGTATTACTTGCTTCACTACTGTTTGTACCAGGGTAGTACTTGCTTCACTACTGTTTGTACCAGGGTAGTACTTGCTTCACTACTGTTTGTACCAGGCTAGTACTTGCTTCACTACTGTTTGTACCAGTGTAGTACTTGTTTCACTATTGTTTGTACCAGGCTAGTACTTGCTTCACTACTGTTTGTACCAGGGTAGTACTTGCTTCACTACTGTTTGTACCATGGTAGCATTTGCTTCACTACTGTTTGTACCAGGCTAGTACTTGCTTCACTACTGTTTGTACCAGTGTATTACTTGCTTCACTACTGTTTGTACCAGGGTAGTACTTGCTTCACTACTGTTTGTACCAGGGTAGTACTTGCTTCACTACTGTTTGTACCAGGCTAGTACTTGCTTCACTACTGTTTGTACCAGGGTAGTACTTGCTTCACTACTGTTTGTACCAGGGTAGTACTTGCTTCACTACTGTTTATATCAGGGTAGTACTTGCTTCACTACTGTTTGTACCTGGGTAGTACTTGTTTCACTTCTGTTTGTACCCGGGTAGTACTTGCTTCACTTCTGTTTGTACCAGGGTAGTACTTGCTTCACTACTGTTTATATCAGGGTAGTACTTGCTTCACTACTGTTTGTACCTGGGTAGTACTTGCTTCACTTCTGTTTGTACCAGGGTAGTACTTGCTTCACTTCTGTTTGTACCAGGGTCGTACTTGCTTCACTTCTGTTTGTACCAGGGTAGTACTTGCTTCACTTCTGCTTGTACCAGGGTAGTACTTGCTTCACTACTGTTTGTACCTGGGTAGTACTTGCTTCACTTCTGTTTGTACCAGGGTAGTACTTGCTTCACTTCTGTTTGTACCAGGGTAGTGCTTGCTTCACTTCTGTTTGTACCAGGGTAGTACTTGCTTCACTTCTGTTTGTACCAGGGTAGTACTTGCTTCACTTCTGTTTGTACCAGGGTAGTACTTGCTTCACTTCTGTTTGTACCAGGGTAGTACTTGCTTCACTCACATACTTGCAAAGTTCTTGTGCAGTTGGTTATAAAAGAACTCAATTGTACATCTGTTTTAAGTTTTCACTTCATTCAAGTTGGTGAATAATGTTTCTGTTATAATTATTTAAAGACTCCATCATGAGACGGGATCAAGTAAACTCTGGGGCACTTGAGGTATACTCAAGGCATATTTCTTAAGGAAAATTAAGAGAAGATATAAACTAGAAAGAGAGAGGCGCTCCCCATACATGCAAAGGCGAGGAATAACAGAGCAGCTAAAAGAGCCCAATATATCTGTAATAAGTAGAGAGACAATGGTCAGATAAATAGCGAACATCGAACTTAAGCTAAAAGAATCTTACAGGAGAGAAGAAACGCGGGGACAACTAAAAGCTATAAATTACGGATTGCGAAAGGATATAGAAGTTCTGATTAGCAGTAATCTGAAACCAAGACAACAGTGCATGAGTGTTCGCAGTCAAGTGAATAGAATCCTTGGCTTCATAGCAATAAGTATAAATAATAGAAGTCCTCAGGTTGTTCTTTGGTTAGGCCTCATTTAGACTATGCTGCTCAGTTCTGGTCACCGTATTACAGAATGGATATAAATGCTCTGGAAAACGTACAGAGGAGGATGACAAAGTTGATCCCATGTATCAGAAACCTTCCCTATGAGGATAGACTGAGGCCCTGAATCTGCACTCTCTAGAAAGGCGTAGAATTAGGGATGATATAATTGAGGTGTATAAATGGAAGACAGGAATAAATAAAGGGGATGTAAATATCGTGCTAAAAATATCTAGCTAAGACAGGACTCGCAGCAATGGTTTTAAGTTGGAAAAATTCAGATTCAGGAAGGATATAGGAAAGCACTGGTTTGGTAATAGAGTTGTGGATGAGTGGAACAAACTCCCGAGTACCGTCATAGAAGCTAAGACCTTATGTAGTTTTAAAAATAGGTTGGATGAATACATGAGTGAGCGTGGGTGGGTGTGAGTTGGACCTGACTAGCTTGCTTGTACTACTAGGTCGGATACCGTGCTCCTCACTTAAGTGACGTGTCTGACCTCACTAGGTCAAGGCATTGGCTTAAGCCAGTAGGACCTGCCTCGCATAGACCGGTAGGCATGCTGCAGTGTTCCTTCTTTCTTATGTTCTTATGACAAAGTCCTGGACGCTCTAGAAGACAAACAAAACCGAGACGTTACGAAAGCCTTCGACAAGTGTGATCATAGTGTAATAGTACACAAAATGCGTGCTAAAGGAATAACAGGAAAAGTTGGCAGATGGATCTATAATTTCCTCACAAACAGAACACAAAGAGTAGTAGTCAACAGAGTAAAGTCTGAGGCGGCTACGGTGAAAAGCTCTGTTCCGCAAGGCACAGTACTCGTCCTCATCCTGTTTCTCATTCTCATATCTGACATAGATAAGGATGTCAGCCACAGCACCGTGTCTTCCATTGCAGACACTGCAAGGCTCCAGGCGGACATCAACCAAATCTTTAAATGGGCTGCAGAAAACAATATGAAGTTCAATGATGAGAAATTTCAATTACTCCGATAGGGTAAACACGAGGAAATTAAAACTATATCGGAGTATAAAACAAATTCCAAGCACGCAATAGAGCGAAAAGCTAACGTCAAAGACCTAGGAGTGATCATGTCGGAGGATCTCACCTTCAAGGACCATAACATTGTACCAATCGCATCTGCTAGAAAAATGACAGGATGGATAATGAGAACCTTCAAAACTAGGAATGCCAAGCCCATGATGACACTCTTCAGGTCGCTTGTTCTATCTAGGCTGGAATATTGCTGCACTCTAACAGCACCTTTCAAGGCAGGTGAAATTGCTGACCTAGAAATTGTACAGAGAACCTTCACGGCACGCATAACGGAGATAAAACACCTCAATTACTGGGAGCGCTTGAGGTTCCTGAACCTGTATTCCCTGGAACGCAGGCGAGAGAGATACATGATTATATACACCTGGAAAATCCTAGAGGGACTAGTACCGAACTTGCACACGAAAATCACTCACAACGAAAGCAAAAGACTTGGCAGACGATGCAACATCCCCCCAATGAAAAGCAGGGGTGTCACTAGCCCGTTAAGAGACAGCTCAGTAAGTGTCACGGGTAGCAGCAGCAGCACGGGTAGCAGCAGTAGCACTAGCAGTAGCACGGGTAGCCGCAGCAGCACGGGTAGCAGCAGTAGCACCAGCAGTAGCACGGGTAGCAGCAGCAGCACGGGTAGCAGCAGCAGCACGGGTAGCAGCAGTAGCACCAGCAGTAGCACGGGTAGCAGCAGCAGCACGGGTAGCAGCAGCAGCACGGGTAGCAGCAGTAGCACCAGCAGTAGCACGGGTAGCAGCAGCAGCACGGGTAGCAGCAGTAGCACCAGTAGTAGCACGGGTAGCAGCAGCAGCACGGGTAGCAGCAGTAGCACCAGCAGTAGCACGGGTAGCAGCAGCAGCACGGGTAGCAGCAGTAACACGGGTAGCAGCAGTAGCACCAGCAGTAGCACGGGTAGCAGCAGCAGCACGGGTAGCAGCAGTACCACCAGTAGTAGCACGGGTAGCAGCAACAGCACGGGTAGCAGCAGTAGCACCAGCAGTAGCACGGGTAGCAGCAGCAGCACGGGTAGCAGCAGCAGCAGTAGCACGGGTAGCAGCAGCAGCACGGGTAGCAGCAGCAGTAGCAGGAGTAGCAGCAGCAGCACGCGTAGCAGCAACAGTAGCACGGGTAGCAGCAGCAGCACGGGTAGCAGTAGCAGGGGTAGCAGCTGTAGCAGCACGGGTAGCAGCGGCAGTAGCACGGGTAGCAGAAGCAACAGCACGGGTAGCAGCAGCAGTAGCACGGGTAACAGCAGCAGTAGCACGGGTTTCAGCAGCAGTAGCACGGGTAGCAGTAGCACGGGCAGCAGCAGCAGCAGTAGCACGGGTAGCAGCAGTAGTAGCACGGGTAGCAGCAGCAGTACCACGGATAACACGGGTAACAGCAGCAACAGTACGGGTAGCAGCAGCAGCAGCACGGGTAGCAGCAGCAGCAGCACGGGTTGCAGCAGCAGTAGCACGGGTAGCAGCAGCAGTAGCACGAGTATCAGCAGCAGTAGCACGGGTAGCAGCAGCAGCAGCAGCAGCACGGGTAGCAGCAGCAGTAGCACGGGTAGCAGCAACAGCAGCACGGGTAGCAGCAGCACGGGTAGCAGCAGCAGTAGCACGGGTAGCAGCAGCAGCAGCAGCACGGGTAGCAGCAGCAGTAGCACGGGTAGCAGCAGCAGTAGCACGGGTAGCAGCAGCAGCAGCACGGGTAGCAGCAGCAGTAGCACGGGTAGCAGCAGCAGCAGCAGCACGGGTAGCAGCAGCAGTAGCACGGGTAGCAGCAGCAGCAGCATGGGTAGCAGCAGCAGTAGCACGGGTACCAGCAGCAGTAGCACGGGTAGCAGCAACAGCAGCACGGGTAGCAGCAGCAGTAGCACGGGTAGCAGCAGCAGCAGCACGGGTAGCAGCAGCAGTAGCACGGGTAGCAGCAGCAGCAGCACGGGTAGCAGCAGCAGCAGCAGCACGGGTAGTAGCAGCAGCACGGGAAGCAGCAGCAGTAGCAAGGGTAGCAGCACAACACGGGTAGCAGCAGCAGTAGCACGGGTAGCAGCAGCAGCAGCACGGGTAGCAGCAGCAGCAGCAGCACGGGAAGCAGCAGAAGCAGCACGGGTAGCAGCAGCAGTAGCATGGGTAGCAGCAGCAGTAGCACGCATAGCAGCAGCAGCAGCACGGGTAGCAGCAGCAGCAGCACGGGTAGCAGCAGCAGCAGCAGCACGGGTAGCAGCAGCAGCACGGGAAGCAGCAGCAGTAGCATGGGTAGCAGCACAACACGGGTAGCAGCAGCAGTAGCACGGGTAGCAGCAGCAGCAGCACGGGTGGTAGCAGCAGCAGCAGCAGCACGGGTAGCAGCAGCAGCAGCACGGGTAGCAGCAGCAGTAGCATGGGTAGCAGCAGCAGCAGCACGGGTAGCAGCAGCACGGGTAGCAGCAGCAGCAGCAGCAGCAGCACGGGTAGCAGCAATACTGCGTCACTGAGAAACCATTGTCCACTACACAAAGGAACAGGAAGAAGAGGAGACCGATCTTTGGATTAGAAGATGACGGAGAAACAGAGACAGAGAGAGATAGAAAGAGAGACAGAAAGAGACAGAGAGAGACAGAGACAGAGAGAGACAGACAGAGAGAGACAGAGAGAGACAGAGAGAGACAGAGAGAGACAGAGAGAGACAGAGACAGAGACAGAGACAGACAGAGAGAGAGAGAGAGAGAGAGAGAGAGAGAGAGAGAGAGAGAGAGAGAGAGAGAGAGAGAGAGAGAGAGAGAGAGAGAGAGAGAGAGAGAGAGAGAGAGAGAGAGAGAGAGAGAGAGAGAGAAACAGACAGACAGACAGACAGAGACAGAGAGACAGAGACAAAGACAGAGAGAGAGACAGAGAAGGAGAGAGAGAGAGAGACAGAGACAGAGAGAGAGAGAGAGAGAGAGAGAGAGAGAGAGAGAGAGAGAGAGAGAGAGAGAGAGAGAGAGAGATTGTGCCTTATACAAGACCACAGACCTACATCCCTGCAGCTGCCTCAGTACCCTACCTCTCTCAAGGGCAGGCACCTTACATTCCCTACACACCCACCACCCCAAGCTGACCACTTCATCATGAGGAGCCAGTCTATCAGCATCCTGTCGGCCAACATTAGAGGTTTCATTACTAATGTTGGAGAGCTCACACATAGTTTTGTGAACACTCGACGTCCCGACATGATAGCTGTTGTGAAACATTTTTGGATGACAGGACTCCAGAAAATTTTGCAAGAATTGCTGGCTACACCTCTTGGATGAGAAGAGACAGGCAAGGGCAAGGAGGAGGTGTTGCTGTGTGCTTCTCTAAAAGTGTTCATGCCCAGCACATTGATGTTGCCACCCCTACACATCTTGAAATGATGTTCTTCAAGCTCTGTATAAACACTAGTACCTCTGTACTAGCATGTGCAATGTACAGACCTCAGTGGCAACATGCAGACCCTATCAACTTCCTAATGGAAAATATTGACTCCCTTCTGCTACAACACAACTGTCAACATATTATAATTGTTGGTGACCTCAACCAGCACCTTATACAGAGGGACTTTGATGACCTTCTTGCAGTGTTTGACATGAGAAACTTTGTTGATTTCCCTACTCATATCTCTGGCTCCTCCCTTGACCCAGTAGTGAGTGATCTGGCAGAAGGCATAGTCACTTGTCAACCCCTCGGCTACGTTGGATCGTCTGACCACAAGGCTGTTTTTACGACATATAAGATCCCAACAGAACGAGGTGAGGAGTCCACACGCACAACCTGGCTATGGGAAAGAGGTAATTGGCCAGCCCTTTGCTCTGAGCTCGCCACCACCGACTGGAATGCTCTTCTCCAAGGGGATGTTGACAACCAAGTGAAAGCCTTCACTGGACACATCCTTAATCTACAACAATCTACAACAAGAACACATTCCTCACCGGGAATATGTGACGAAGCCTACAGATCAGCCTTGGTTTGGCTTTCGTTGTAGAGAGGCTGCTACTGCTAAGTACAAAGCATGGCGAAAGTATAAGAGACATCCTACCACCTATAACAGGAACTTGCACATGCAAGCCTGTAGGCATATGGGTGATGTTCAAAAGTGGGCCATTGCTAAATGGGAGGTGGACACTAAAAGAAAGTTAGCATCAGGTAGGGTAGGCTCCAAAACCTGGTGGTCCCTGGTCAAGGACAGACAAGGTTATCTGCCTGATGAACTTATTCCACCTCTAAATCGACAGGATGGGACCACCTCTACTAGTGGTCAAGAGAAGGCGGACCTCTTTGCTGAACACTTTGCTACCAAAATGCAAGTTCCTGATCCAGCAAGGGACCCTCCTTGGCTAGCTGCAAGAACTGTGTCAAAACTGTCAGTGGTGACAATAAGGCAGGAGGAGGTGCATTTCCTACTTAAATCGCTTGACCAAGAAAAGGCTGTGGGCCCAGACAAGTTGAGCGCAAGATTGTTGAGAAGATGTGCAGACCAGCTAGCAGCACCTCTAACTCGCATCTTTCATCACTGCCTAGTACAGTGTAAATGGCCCTCTCTATGGAAAGAGGCAAATGTAGTCCCTGTTCACAAAAAGAAGAGCAGAGCAGAAATCAGCAACTACAGACCAGTGTCACTCCTGTCAATCACTGGTAAGATCCTTGAGACAATAATCTCAAGACAAATGACAGAGTTTTTTGACTACCACTCAATACTTTGTGATCGTCAATATGGCTTCAGGAAAGGTTACTCTGCTGCTGATCTGTTGTTAAACCTCTCCACTAAGTGGCACCAGTCACTGGATGAATCCAAAGTCAGCTGTGTGGTAGCACTGGACATTGCTGGCGCTTTCGACCGGGTGTGGCACCAGGGCCTCTTAGCAAAACTTCAAGCACTGGAAATTGCAGGCTCTATGCTATGTCTCCTCAGTGATTACCTTCATGGTAAATCTCTAAGCGTAGTTCTCAATGGAACGGAATCAGCAAGACATCCTATTGGGGCAAGTGTTCCACAAGGAAGCGTGCTGGGTCCATTGCTATGGAATGTCTACTTCAACGACCTTCTTCATCTCATCCCAGAATCACATGCATATGCAGACGACTGTACACTGACATTCACTTATCCAAGAGAAGAAATGCCAGCTGCTCTAAGCTACATCAATCACCAGCTGAGAGCTATATCAGCTCGGGGAAATAGATGGCAAGTAACATTTGCACCTGAGAAAACGCAAATGATGATCGTCTCTAGGCACCATGATGGTAACGCTGGTGCAGTAGTAAGGATGAATGGGAGGGTGTTGGCACCTGGAGAAGAAGTTGATATCCTTGGGGTGAAATTTGACTCCAAACTAACCATGAAGAACCATGTTGTAAATCTTGCAAACAAGGCAGCCAGGAAGCTTACAGCACTTCGCCGTATCTCCCATCTGCTTGACAGTAGGGGTTGCAAGATCCTGTACGAGGCACAAGTACGCTCGCACCTTGAGTATGCTCCACTTTCTTGGTTTGCCTGCCCCCCCCTCTCATCTGCGACTGCTTGACAGAGTAGAGAACAGAGCAAGACGCCTCATCTCTCGCCTGGACCCATCCTGGATAGATCTGTCATTTCAGCAGAGCCTTCAACATAGGAGGGATGTGGGTGGCCTTACTGTTATGTACAAGGCCAATATTGTCAAAATACCACACTTGGATCCACTTCGAGGACAGCGTGAAACAAGCTTTTATGCCACAAGACGGGCAGAAAGCAGCAACTTCACTCTGGCTGTACCCTTCTCCAGAACATCACTCCATCTGACATCATACATACCCAGGATGACTCGAGTATGGAACACATTCGTACAGGATAATGATGTCAACGAGATAAAGTCAGTTGATCAAATGAAAATGCTGGCCCACAGATGGCTCCAACTTCATCCTGTTCCGTACTTGTATGTCTCATAACAATAAAAATGCTTTCAAATGAGCTGATGTAGGTAACAGCTCATAGCTTGCCAATAAAGTTAGGAATCCTTAACCTGTAAATAGCTGTCAATAAAGCTAGGGATCCTTAACCTTGTCAAACCCTGTGTAAAAAAAAAAAAAAAAAAGAGAGAGAGAGAGAGAGAGAGACACAGAGAGAGAGAGAGACAGACAGACAGACAGACAGACAGAGACAGAGACAGAGTCAGAGACAGAGACAGAAACAGAGAGGTGGAAAATTCAGAAAACAGTCGTTGAATAAACCATTAGAGAGAATATGTTGTTAATATGGTTTCTGGTGCAGCAAACAAAACAATGTAATGGACTACATTACCTGAAACTTTGTTGTAGTGAAAACTGTGTACAACTAGTGTGGCAGGTTGTGAATGTAATCTTTACAACACTGAAGTTGACCAACTTAAACCTACCCTCTTGTTTATAATAAACCTACCTTCTTGTTTATAATAAACCTACCGTCTTGTTTATAATAAACCTACCGTCTTGTTTATAATAAACCTACCGTCTTGTTTATAATAAACCTACCGTCTTGTTTATAATAAACCTACCGTCTTGTTTATAATAAACCTACCGTCTTGTTTATAATAAACCTACCGTCTTGTTTATAATAAACCTACC
Organism: Cherax quadricarinatus; assembly: GCF_038502225.1. Lineage (NCBI taxonomy): Eukaryota > Metazoa > Arthropoda > Malacostraca > Decapoda > Parastacidae > Cherax > Cherax quadricarinatus. The sequence continues at coordinate 405,899 of NW_027195037.1, forward strand.
GTCTTGTTTATAATAAACCTACCGTCTTGTTTATAATAAACCTACCGTCTTGTTTATAATAAACCTACCGTCCTGTTTATAATAAACCTACCGTCTTGTTTATAATAAACCTACCATCTTGTTTATAATAAACCTACCGTCTTGTTTATAATAAACCTACCGTCTTGTTTATAATAAACCTACCGTCTTGTTTATAATAAACCTACCGTCTTGTTTATAATAAACCTACCGTCTTGTTTATAATAAACCTACCGTCTTGTTTATAATAAACCTACCGTCTTGTTTATAATAAACCTACCGTCTTGTTTATAATAAACCTACCGTCTTGTTTATAATAAACCTACCGTCTTGTTTATAATAAACCTACCGTCTTGTTTATAATAAACCTACCGTCTTGTTTATAATAAACCTACCGTCTTGTTTATAATAAACCTACCTTCTTGTTTATAATAAACCTACCGTCTTGTTTATAATAAACCTACCGTCTTGTTTATAATAAACCTACCGTCTTGTTTATAATAAACCTACCGTCTTGTTTATAATAAACCTACCGTCTTGTTTATAATAAACCTACCGTCTTGTTTATAATAAACCTACCTTCTTGTTTATAATAAACCTACCGTCTTGTTTATAATAAACCTACCGTCTTGTTTATAATAAACCTACCATCTTGTTTATAATAAACCTACCGTCTTGTTTATAATAAACCTACCGTCTTGTTTATAATAAACCTACCATCTTGTTTATAATAAACCTACCGTCTTGTTTATAATAAACCTACCTTCTTGTTTATAATAAACCTACCGTCTTGTTTGCAATAAACCTATCTTCTTTTTTATAATAAACTTACCGTCTTGTTTGCAATAAACCTACCTTCTTGTTTATAATAAACCTACCGTCTTGTTTGCAATAAACCTACCGTCTTGTTTACAATAAACCTACCGTCTTGTTTACAATAAACCTACCGTCTTGTTTACAATAAACCTAACGTCTTGTTTACAATAAACCTACCGTCTTGTTTACAATAAACCAGGAGAGACTAATGGCTTGTCACTGATGTATCGTCATAAAAGGAGAATTTATTTTTAGTATTTTTTCGGAATACGATATTTAAGGATCAAGGAAATTAAACTTGATATTTTTTAGCCTAAGTATATGGTTTTACTCCATAATACATCATATCTAACAAGATACACTTCAGTTTTCTATATTTCTAAGAAAACGTCAGAAATTGCTATGAATACGTAGCCAAAGTAGCCTTATAAAGCTATCGTTCTTATGGAAGATCTTATTGTAGAGTGCTTCTGGAGGTTCCCTTATCGGTGAGCCCAGTGCTACTCTCACTTGCTTGTCATCAGTGCTTCTGGAGGTTCCCTTATCGGTGAGCCCAGTGCTACTCTCACTTGCTTGTCGTCAGTGCTTCTGGAGGTTCCCTTATCGGTGAGCCCAGTGCTACTCTCACTTGCTTGTCGTCAGTGCTTCTGGAGGTTCCCTTATCGGTGAGCCCAGTGCTACTCTCACTTGCTTGTCGTCAGTGCTTCTGGAGGTTCCCTTATCGGTGAGCCCAGTGCTACTCTCACTTGCTTGTCGTCAGTGCTTCTGGAGGTTCCCTTATCGGTGAGCCCAGTGCTACTCTCACTTGCTTGTCGTGAGTGCTTCTGGAGGTTCCCTTATCGGTGAGCCCAGTGCTACTCTCACTTGCTTGTCGTCAGTGCTTCTGGAGGTTCCCTTATCGGTGAGCCCAGTGCTACTCTCACTTGCTTGTCGTCAGTGCTTCTGGAGGTTCCCTTATCGGTGAGCCCAGTGCTACTCTCGCGTGCTTGTCGTGAGTGCTTCTGGAGGTTCCCTTATCGGTGAGCCCAGTGCTACTCTCACTTGCTTGTCGTCAGTGCTTCTGGAGGTTCCCTTATCGGTGAGCCCAGTGCTACTCTCGCGTGCTTGTCGTGAGTGCTTCTGGAGGTTCCCTTATCGGTGAGCCCAGTGCTACTCTCGCGTGCTTGTCGTGAGTGCTTCTGGAGGTTCCCTTATCGGTGAGCCCAGTGCTACTCTCGCGTGCTTGTCGTGAGTGCTTCTGGAGGTTCCCTTATCGGTGAGCCCAGTGCTACTCTCGCGTGCTTGTCGTCAGTGCTTCTGGAGGTTCCCTTATCGGTGAGCCCAGTGCTACTCTCGCGTGCTTGTCGTCAGTGCTTCTGGAGGTTCCCTTATCAGTGAGCCCAGTGCTACTCTCACTTGCTTGTCGTCAGTGCTTCTGGAGGTTCCCTTATCGGTGAGCCCAGTGCTAGTCTCACGTGCTTGTCGTCAGTGCTTCTGGAGGTTCCCTTAACGGTGACCCAGTGCTTCTCTCACTTGCTTGTCGTCAGTGCTTCTGGAGGTTCCCTTATCGGTGAGCCCAGTGCTACTCTCGCGTGCTTGTCGTGAGTGCTTCTGGAGGTTCCCTTATCGGTGAGCCCAGTGCTACTCTCACTTGCTTGTCGTCAGTGCTTCTGGAGGTTCCCTTATCGGTGAGCCCAGTGCTACTCTCGCGTGCTTGTCGTGAGTGCTTCTGGAGGTTCCCTTATCGGTGAGCCCAGTGCTACTCTCGCGTGCTTGTCGTGAGTGCTTCTGGAGGTTCCCTTATCGGTGAGCCCAGTGCTACTCTCGCGTGCTTGTCGTCAGTGCTTCTGGAGGTTCCCTTATCGGTGAGCCCAGTGCTACTCTCGCGTGCTTGTCGTCAGTGCTTCTGGAGGTTCCCTTATCGGTGAGCCCAGTGCTACTCTCGCGTGCTTGTCGTCAGTGCTTCTGGAGGTTCCCTTATCGGTGAGCCCAGTGCTACTCTCGCGTGCTTGTCGTCAGTGCTTCTGGAGGTTCCCTTATCGGTGAGCCCAGTGCTACTGTCACTTGCTTGTCGTCAGTGCTTCTGGAGGTTCCCTTATCGGTGAGCCCAGTGCTACTCTCAAGTGCTTGTCGTCAGTGCTTCTGGAGGTTCCCTTATTGGTGAGCCCAGTGCTACTCTCACTTGCTTGTCGTCAGTGCTTCTGGAGGTTCCCTTATCGGTGAGCCCAGTGCTACTCTCACTTGCTTGTCGTCAGTGCTTCTGGAGGTTCCCTTATCGGTGAGCCCAGTGCTACTCTCACTTGCTTGTCGTCAGTGCTTCTGGAGGTTCCCTTATCGGTGAGCCCAGTGCTACTCTCGCGTGCTTGTCGTCAGTGCTTCTGGAGGTTCCCTTATCGGTGAGCCCAGTGCTACTCTCACTTGCTTGTCGTCAGTGCTTCTGGAGGTTCCCTTATCGGTGAGCCCAGTGCTACTCTCGCGTGCTTGTCGTCAGTGCTTTTGGAGGTTCCCTTATCGGTGAGCCCAGTGCTACTCTCGCGTGCTTGTCGTCAGTACTTCTGGAGGTTCCCTTATCGGTGAGCCAAGTGCTACTCTCGCTTGTCCTGAGTGCTTCTGGAGGTTCCCTTATCGGTGAGCCCAGTGCTACTCTCACTTGCTTGTCGTGAGTGCTTCTGGAGGTTCCCTTATCGGTGAGCCCAGTGCTACTCTCGCGTGCTTGTCGTCAGTGCTTCTGGAGGTTCCCCTATCGGTGAGCCCAGTGCTACTCTCGCTTGTCGTCAGTGCTTCTGGAGGTTCCCTTATCGGTGAGCCCAGTGCTACTCTCGCTTGCTTGTCGCGAGTGCTTCTGGAGGTTCCCTTACCGGTGAGCCCAGTGCTACTCTCGCGTGCTTGTCGCGAGTGCTTCTGGAGGTTCCCTTATCGGTGAGCCCAGTGCTACTCTCACTTGCTTGTCGCGAGAGCTTCTGGAGGTTCCCTTATCGGTGAGCCCAGTGCTACTCTCGCTTGCTTGTCGTGACGGCTCCTCTACATAAATTTCTGGATCCGTCAAAGATAACCGTTTCCTCATTTGCACTAAAACCAAGGAAAACTTTCTCACGTTCTTTCTTCCTCGGTCGATCCTCTCCATTTTGTCCCCAGATTTACGAAAATCGTCTTATTTTTGCGTATCAGTGATCAGCTTTTCTATTTTATTACAGAGGAATGGTCAACTTTTCCACCTATCATTGATCAATTCCCATCCACCAAGGATCACTCTGGAATGCTGATCACCGCCTTCATGTATCATGGAACA
>NW_027195037.1:412500-430000 GCF_038502225.1 Cherax quadricarinatus
GCTCTGGATGCTGCTGCCAGGCTGAGGCAGTCGTGCTCTGGATGCTGCTGCCAGGCTGAGGCAGTCGTGCTCTGGATGCTGCTGCCAGGCTGAGGCAGTCGTGCTCTGGATGCTGCTGCCAGGCTGAGGCAGGTATGAGGCAAAGTCTTTGAATATTGCAGCGGCAAGAGGATGATGTGTGAAGCAAGGTGTTTGTATGTGTGAAGCAAGGTGTTTGTGTGTTGTGAAGCAAGGTGTTTGTGTGTTGTGAAGCAAGGTGTTTGTATGTTGTCAAGCAAGGTGTTTGTATGTTGTCAAGCAAGGTGTTTGTATGTTGTCAAGCAAGGTGTTTGTATGTTGTGAAGCAAGGTGTTTGTGTGTTGTCAAGCAAGGTGTTTGTGTGTTGTCAAGCAAGGTGTTTGTATGTTGTGAAGCAAGGTGTTTGTATGTTGTCAAGCAAGGTGTTTGAGTGTTGTCAAGCAAGGTGTTTGTATGTTGTCAAGCAAGGTGTTTGTGTGTTGTCAAGCAAGGTGTTTGTATGTTGTGAAGCAAGGTGTTTGTATGTTGTGAAGCAAGGTGTTTGTGTGTTGTGAAGCAAGGTGTTTGTGTGCTGTCAAGCAAGGTGTTTGTGTGTTGTCAAGCAAGGTGTTTGTATGTTGTCAAGCAAGGTGTTTGTGTGTTGTGAAGCAAGGTGTTTGTATGTTGTCAAGCAAGGTGTTTGTATGTTGTGAAGCAAGGTGTTTGTATGTTGTCAAGCAAGGTGTTTGTATGTTGTCAAGCAAGGTGTCTGTATGTTGTCAAGCAAGGTGTTTGTATGTTGTCAAGCAAGGTGTTTGTATGTTGTCAAGCAAGGTGTTTGTGTGTTGTGAAGCAAGGTGTTTGTGTGTTGTCAAGCAAGGTGTTTGTATGTTGTCAAGCAAGGTGTTTGTATGTTGTCAAGCAAGGTGTTTGTATGTTGTCAAGCAAGGTGTTTGTATGTTGTCAAGCAAGGTGTTTATATGTTGTCAAGCAAGGTGTTTGTATGTTGTCAAGCAAGGTGTTTGTGTGTTGTCAAGCAAGGTGTTTGTATGTTGTCAAGCAAGGTGTTTGTATGTTGTCAAGCAAGGTGTTTGTATGTTGTCAAGCAAGGTGTTTGTATGTTGTCAAGCAAGGTGTTTGTATGTTGTCAAGCAAGGTGTTTGTATGTTGTCAAGCAAGGTGTTTGTATGTTGTCAAGCAAGGTGTTTGTATGTTGTCAAGCAAGGTGTTTGTGTGTTGTCAAGCAAGGTGTTTGTATGTTGTCAAGCAAGGTATTTGTGTGTTGTGAAGCAAGGTGTTTGTGTGTTGTGAAGCAAGGTGTTTGTATGTTGTCAAGCAAGGTGTTTGTATGTTGTCAAGCAAGGTGTTTGTGTGTTGTGAAGCAAGGTGTTTGTGTGTTGTCAAGCAAGGTGTTTGTGTGTTGTGAAGCAAGGTGTTTGTGTGTTGTGAAGCAAGGTGTTTGTATGTTGTCAAGCAAGGTGTTTGTATGTTGTGAAGCAAGGTGTTTGTATGTTGTCAAGCAAGGTGTTTGTATGTTGTAAAGCAAGGTGTTTGTATGTTGTCAAGCAAGGTGTTTGTATGTTGTCAAGCAAGGTGTTTGTATGTTGTCAAGCAAGGTGTTTGTATGTTGTCAAGCAAGGTGTTTGTGTGTTGTGAAGCAAGGTGTTTGTATGTTGTGAAGCAAGGTGTTTGTATGTTGTCAAGCAAGGTGTTTGTATGTTGTCAAGCAAGGTGTTTGTATGTTGTCAAGCAAGGTGTTTGTATGTTGTCAAGCAAGGTGTTTGTATGTTGTCAAGCAAGGTGTTTGTATGTTGTCAAGCAAGGTGTTTGTATGTTGTCAAGCAAGGTGTTTGTATGTTGTCAAGCAAGGTGTTTGTATGTTGTCAAGCAAGGTGTTTGTATGTTGTCAAGCAAGGTGTTTGTATGTTGTCAAGCAAGGTGTTTGTATGTTGTCAAGCAAGGTGTTTGTATGTTGTGAAGCACGGTGTTTGTATGTTGTGAAGCAAGGTGTTTGTATGTTGTCAAGCAAGGTGTTTGTATGTTGTCAAGCAAGGTGTTTGTATGTTGTCAAGCAAGGTGTTTGTATGTTGTCAAGCAAGGTGTTTGTATGTTGTGAAGCAAGGTGTTTGTATGTTGTGAAGCAAGGTGTTTGTATGTTGTCAAGCAAGGTGTTTGTATGTTGTCAAGCAAGGTGTTTGTATGTTGTCAAGCAAGGTGTTTGTATGTTGTCAAGCAAGGTGTTTGTATGTTGTGACGCACGGTGTTTGTATGTTGTGAAGCAAGGTGTTTGTATGTTGTCAAGCAAGGTGTTTGTATGTTGTGAAGCAAGGTGTTTGTATGTTGTCAAGCAAGGTGTTTGTATGTTGTCAAGCAAGGTGTTTGTATGTTGTCAAGCAAGGTGTTTGTATGTTGTCAAGCAAGGTGTTTGTATGTTGTCAAGCAAGGTGTTTGTATGTTGTCAAGCAAGGTGTTTGTATGTTGTCAAGCAAGGTGTTTGTATGTTGTCAAGCAAGGTGTTTGTATGTTGTCAATGTTGTCAAGCAAGGTGTTTGTATGTTGTCAAGCCAATGTGTTTGTATGTTGTCAAGCAAGGTGTTTGTATGTTGTCAAGCAAGGTGTTTGTATGTTGTCAAGCAAGGTGTTTGTATGTTGTCAAGCAAGGTGTTTGTATGTTGTCAAGCAAGGTGTTTGTATGTTGTCAAGCAATGTTGTCAAGCAAGGTGTTTGTATGTTGTCAAGCAAGGTGTTTGTGTGTTGTCAAGCAAGGTGTTTGTGTTGTCAAGCAAGGTGTTTGTATGTTGTCAAGCAAGGTGTTTGTGTATGTTGTCAAGCAAGGTGTTTGTATGTTGTCAAGCAAGGTGTTTGTATGTTGTCAAGCAAGGTGTTTGTATGTTGTCAAGCAAGGTGTTTGTATGTTGTCAAGCAAGGTGTTTGTATGTTGTCAAGCAAGGTGTTTGTATGTTGTCAAGCAAGGTGTTTGTGTGTTGTCAAGCAAGGTGTTTGTATGTTGTCAAGCAAGGTGTTTGTATGTTGTCAAGCAAGGTGTTTGTATGTTGTCAAGCAAGGTGTTTGTATGTTGTCAAGCAAGGTGTTTGTGTGTTGTCAAGCAAGGTGTTTGTATGTTGTCAAGCAAGGTGTTTGTATGTTGTCAAGCAAGGTGTTTGTATGTTGTCAAGCAAGGTGTTTGTGTGTTGTCAAGCAAGGTGTTTGTATTTTGTCAAGCAAGGTATTTGTGTGTTGTGAAGCAAGGTGTTTGTGTGTTGTGAAGCAAGGTGTTTGTATGTTGTCAAGCAAGGTGTTTGTATGTTGTCAAGCAAGGTGTTTGTATGTTGTCAAGCAAGGTGTTTGTATGTTGTCAAGCAAGGTGTTTGTATGTTGTCAAGCAAGGTGTTTGTGTGTTGTGAAGCAAGGTGTTTGTATGTTGTGAAGCAAGGTGTTTGTATGTTGTCAAGCAAGGTGTTTGTATGTTGTCAAGCAAGGTGTTTGTATGTTGTCAAGCAAGGTGTTTGTATGTTGTCAAGCAAGATGTTTGTATGTTGTCAAGCAAGGTGTTTGTATGTTGTCAAGCAAGGTGTTTGTATGTTGTCAAGCAAGGTGTTTGTATGTTGTGAAGCACGGTGTTTGTATGTTGTGAAGCAAGGTGTTTGTATGTTGTCAAGCAAGGTGTTTGTATGTTGTCAAGCAAGGTGTTTGTATGTTGTCAAGCAAGGTGTTTGTATGTTGTCAAGCAAGGTGTTTGTATGTTGTCAAGCAAGGTGTTTGTATGTTGTCAAGCAAGGTGTTTGTATGTTGTCAAGCAAGGTGTTTGTATGTTGTCAAGCAAGGTGTTTGTATGTTGTCAAGCAAGGTGTTTGTATGTTGTCAAGCAAGGTGTTTGTATGTTGTGAAGCAAGGTGTTTGTATGTTGTGAAGCAAGGTGTTTGTATGTTGTCAAGCAAGGTGTTTGTATGTTGTCAAGCAAGGTGTTTGTATGTTGTCAAGCAAGGTGTTTGTATGTTGTCAAGCAAGGTGTTTGTATGTTGTGAAGCAAGGTGTTTGTATGTTGTCAAGCAAGGTGTTTGTATGTTGTCAAGCAAGGTGTTTGTATGTTGTGAAGCAAGGTGTTTGTATGTTGTCAAGCAAGGTGTTTGTATGTTGTCAAGCAAGGTGTTTGTATGTTGTCAAGCAAGGTGTTTGTATGTTGTCAAGCAAGGTGTTTGTATGTTGTCAAGCAAGGTGTTTGTATGTTGTCAAGCAAGGTGTTTGTATGTTGTCAAGCAAGGTGTTTGTATGTTGTCAAGCAAGGTGTTTGTATGTTGTCAAGCAAGGTGTTTGTATGTTGTCAAGCAAGGTGTTTGTATGTTGTCAAGCAAGGTGTTTGTGTGTTGTGAAGCAAGGTGTTTGTATGTTGTCAAGCAAGGTGTTTGTATGTTGTCAAGCAAGGTGTTTGTATGTTGTCAAGCAAGGTGTTTGTATGTTGTCAAGCAAGGTGTTTGTGTGTTGTCAAGCAAGGTGTTTGTATGTTGTCAAGCAAGGTGTTTGTGTGTTGTCAAGCAAGGTGTTTGTATGTTGTCAAGCAAGGTGTTTGTATGTTGTCAAGCAAGGTGTTTGTATGTTGTCAAGCAAGGTGTTTGTATGTTGTCAAGCAAGGTGTTTGTATGTTGTCAAGCAAGGTGTTTGTGTGTTGTGAAGCAAGGTGTTTGTATGTTGTCAAGCAAGGTGTTTGTGTGTTGTCAAGCAAGGTGTTTGTGTGTTGTCAAGCAAGGTGTTTGTGTGTTGTCAAGCAAGGTGTTTGTATGTTGTCAAGCAAGGTGTTTGTATGTTGTCAAGCAAGGTGTTTGTATGTTGTCAAGCAAGGTGTTTGTATGTTGTCAAGCAAGGTGTTTGTATGTTGTCAAGCAAGGTGTTTGTATGTTGTCAAGCAAGGTGTTTGTATGTTGTCAAGCAAGGTGTTTGTGTGTTGTCAAGCAAGGTGTTTGTATGTTGTCAAGCAAGGTGTTTGTATGTTGTCAAGCAAGGTGTTTGTATGTTGTCAAGGAAGGTGTTTGTATGTTGTCAAGCAAGGTGTTTGTATGTTGTCAAGCAAGGTGTTTGTATGTTGTCAAGCAAGGTGTTTGTATGTTGTCAAGCAAGGTGTTTGTATGTTGTCAAGCAAGGTGTTTGTATGTTGTCAAGCAAGGTGTTTGTATGTTGTCAAGCAAGGTGTTTGTATGTTGTCAAGCAAGGTGTTTGTATGTTGTCAAGCAAGGTGTTTGTATGTTGTCAAGCAAGGTGTTTGTATGTTGTCAAGCAAGGTGTTTGTATGTTGTCAAGCAAGGTGTTTGTATGTTTTCAAGCAAGGTGTTTGTATGTTGTCAAGCAAGGTGTTTGTGTGTTGTCAAGCAAGGTGTTTGTATGTTGTCAAGCAAGGTGTTTGTGTGTTGTCAAGCAAGGTGTTTGTATGTTGTCAAGCAAGGTGTTTGTATGTTGTCAAGCAAGGTGTTTGTATGTTGTCAAGCAAGGTGTTTGTATGTTGTCAAGCAAGGTGTTTGTATGTTGTCAAGCAAGGTGTTTGTATGTTGTCAAGCAAGGTGTTTGTATGTTGTCAAGCAAGGTGTTTGTATGTTGTCAAGCAAGGTGTTTGTATGTTGTCAAGCAAGGTGTTTGTATGTTGTCAAGCAAGGTGTTTGTATGTTGCAATGAAGAGGAGGCTGAGTGTAGTGAGGATACAAGAGTGGGTGTGGGTGGGTGTGAGTTGGACCTGTCTAGTTTGTGTTGCTAGGTCTGATGCCGTGCTCATTCCTTAAGTGGAAGTGACCTGACTAGGTGGGTCATTGGTCTAAGTCGGGGGTGACATAGACCTGCCTCGCATAGCTCAGTAGGCCTGCTGTAGTGTTCCTTCTTTATTTTGTTCTTATTTATGTTTGACATCAATCTGTCGCATGAATATTACGCTCAGATTATGACATTAATAATTTAAGACGATGTGGTAAGTTTTGTTGAGATGGTCTGGGTATGTATAAATAATGTAGACAGCCTGGAGTTTACCTGAATATCGGGAAATACAAAGAAGACCGCAGACAGAGTACAGTCTAGGGGGGGGGCAAAGACTGTAAACCTCACTCAAGGAAAATGATCTTGGGGTGAGTATAACACCTATCGCATCTCCTGAGGCGCATATCAACCTAATAACTGCTGCAGCGTATGGGCGTTTAGCAATCCTAAGAATAGCGTTTCGACACCTTAACAAGGAAATATAAACACAGGAATTGTGTCGGTATTTTATACCATTTATTTCCACCTTAACAAGGAATCGTTCAAGACTGTACACCGTATACGTCAGGCCCATATTAGAGTACGGAGCACCAGTATGGAACCCACAAATCAAGAAATTAGAGTGCCAAGGTTTGCAACAAGACTAGTCCGGGTGTTAAGGTATGTCCTACAAGGAGAGGTTAAGGGAAATCGACCTAACAACACCGGAGGACAAGGGGGATAGGGATGGACATGATAACGACATATAAAATACTGATCGGAATTGACAAGGTGGATAGGGACAGGATGTTACAGAGATGGGACACAGCAACAAGAGGTCAACTGGAAGTTGAGGGCTCGAATGAGTCACAGGGATGTTAGGAAGTATTTTTTCAGTCATAGAGTTGTTAGGAAGTGGAACATTCTGGAGAGTGATGTAGTGGGGGCAGAGTCCACACACAGCTTTAAGAAGAGGTATGATAAAGCTTGCGGAGCAGGGAAAGAGTGGCCAAGTAGCGACCAGTGAAGAGGCAGGGCCAGGATCTGTGCTTCGACTCCTGCAACAAAAATAGGTAGGAACAATTAGGTAATTATAGACACACACACACAAACATGCTCTCTCTCTCTCTCTCTCTCTCTCTCTCTCTCTCTCTCTCTCTCTCTCTCTCTCTCTCTCTCTCTCTCTCTCTCTCTCTCTCTCTCTCTCTCTCTCTCTCTCTCTCTCTCTCATGAAAAAAAGGCAAAGCCTTGATTCGTGTTATTCCAGGAGGCAACAGAGCGTAACACAGAGATAATCTACAAAGTTCACTAAGTATCCTCGTTTCTTCATTTCCTTTACTGCGACATAACTTTAGGTCAGTAAAGTTTGGTAAGAGTTGTCAAGATCAGAGCCAAGTCGGAAGGAGTGAGATCTTTACGAAGCCCCATTCTGATGTCAGACCTGACCGAGGTATTCCGTCTGTTGTGAGTGCAGCGAAGGACAGGTCAGACTGGGAATTTAATCAGCCTCTCCTTGACTAGCATCGCAGGGAAACAAGAGGAAAGAGGAGCAGGAAGATGGAGTGGGGAAATAAATCACCAGGGAGGGAGGGAGGAGAGAGGGAGATCGAAAAGGGAGAAAAAAAATCTAGGAGATGGAATATGGAAATAAAAGAAGGTAGATAAAGATGTAATTATGTGGAAATGAGGTAGAAATAGGGGAAAAGAGGAAGAAAGAGAGAGAGAGAGAGAGAGAGAGAGAGAGAGAGAGAGAGAGAGAGAGAGAGAGAGAGAGAGAGAGAGAGAGAGAGAGAGATGAGAGAGAGAGAGAGAGAGAGAGAGAGAGAGAAGAGAGAGAGAGAGAGAGAGAGAGAGAGAGAGAGAGAGAGAGAGAGAGAGAGAGAGAGAGAGAGAGAGAGAGAGAGAGAGAGAGAGAGAGAGAGAAATAAAGTTAGTTGATCAAATGAAATCTCTGGCTCACAGATGCCTTCAACTTCATCCTGTTCCCTATTTGTATGTCTCAATAATAATGTTTCAGATAAGCTGATGTAGGTAACAGTTGTTAGTTCGTCAGTAAAGTTACCAACTTTAACATAACCTTGTAATAACCTGTGTAAAAAGCAAATGTTTGTGTACTCACTAATTTGTAGCTGAAGAAGAGATTAATCTCTTCTACTAAGTTCACTCTCTCCTGGCAAATAAAACCTTATCATTCCCATTCTTAAAGCTGTGTAATGGTCCTGCCTCTACCAGTGTGCTGTCCAGGTCATTCTACTTGGCCACCCTGAGAATTAAGAAATACTTCCTGACATTCCTGTGATATGTATTAGCTAACATTCTCTCCCATAACTTGCCTCTGTCTACCTTATCATTCTCTCCCATAACTTGCCTCTGTCTACCTTATCATTCTCTCCCATAACTTGCCTCTGTCTACCTTGTCATTTCCCCATGATTAATGTCTCGGTTGTTATCTTGTCTCCCCTGGTTCTTGTCTCCTCTAGTATCCTCACATGGGTCTCACATAGCTTCCACATACAGTCATATACCACTTTAAAAAGAGTCGTAAATGCTAATCTTGGATTTGTCAAATGTGCCTGAACTCCTCGGGAAATTCTGTTGGTGCTCACCTCAGGAAATATGCTAGGCACTATGCTCACCCCAAGATCAACATCACTTTCTTTGTCTCAGATTTGCAACCTTCCCTCTCCTCCCCTCTCCCCCTCCCCCCCTCATCCCCACGAATTTCTACTCTCTGTCTGATCTTCCTCATTCCACAGTTCTTATTTCCTTACAGTCGCTGCGGTTTAAGTTACAGAAACTAAAAACTTTAAGAACATTGCTAAGCACTGTGAGTTTTCCTTGTTCTCACCTGTTTTTATGCTTTCTTCCTCATCTGTTTCACATTTTAATATGAATGCATGAGACTCACATGTACGATAGTTTGGTATTTAACACTGGTCCACCACAGTGCCTCTAACATTGGTCCACCACAGTGCCTCTAACACTGGTCCACCACAGTGCCACTAACATTGGTCCACCACAGTGCCTCTAACATTGGTCCACCACAGTGCCTCTAACACTGGTCCACCACAGTGCCACTAACATTGGTCCACCACAGTGCCTCTAACATTGGTCCACCACAGTGCCTCTAACACTGGTCCATCACAGTGCCACTAACACTGGTCCACCACAGTGCCTCTAACACTGGTCCACCACAGTGCCACTAACACTGGTCCACCACAGTGCCTCTAACACTGGTCCATCACAGTGCCTCTAACACTGGTCCACCACAGTGCCTCTAACACTGGTCCACCACAGTGCCTCTAACACTGGTCCACCACAGTGCCTCTAACACTGGTCCACCACAGTGCCTCTAACACTGGTCCATCACAGTGCCTCTAACACTGGTCCACCACAGTGCCTCTAACACTGGTCCATCACAGTGCCTCTAACACTGGTCCACCACAGTGCCTCTAACACTGGTCCATCACAGTGCCTCTAACACTGGTCCACCACAGTGCCTCTAACACTGGTCCACCACAGTGCCACTAACATTGGTCCACCACAGTGCCTCTAACACTGGTCCATCACAGTGCCTCTAACACTGGTCCATCACAGTGCTTCTAACATTGGTCCACCACAGTGCCTCTAACACTGGTCCATCACAGTGCCTCTAACATTGGTCCACCACAGTGCCTCTAACACTGGTCCACCACAGTGCCTCTAACACTGGTCCATCACAGTGCCTCTAACATTGGTCCACCACAGTGCCTCTAACACTGGTCCACCACAGTGCCTCTAACACTGGTCCATCACAGTGCCACTAACACTGGTCCACCACAGTGCCTCTAACACTGGTCCATCACAGTGCCACTAACACTGGTCCACCACAGTGCCTCTAACACTGGTCCACCACAGTGCCACTAACATTGGTTTACCACAGTGACTCTAACACTGGTCCACCACAGTGCCTCTAACACTGGTCCACCACAGTGCCACTAACATTGGTCGACCACAGTGCCTCTAACACTGGTCCACCAAGGGCCTCTAACACTGGTCCACCACAGTGCCACTAACATTGGTCCACCACAGTGCCTCTAACACTGGTCCACCACAGTGCCACTAACATTGGTCCACCACAGTGCCTCTAACACTGGTCCACCACAGTGCCACTAACATTGGTCCACCACAGTGCCTCTAACACTGGTCCACCACAGTGCCTCTAACACTGGTCCACCACAGTGCCTCTAACACTGGTCCACCACAGTGCCCCTAACACTGGTCCACCACAGTGCCTCTAACACTGGTCCACCACAGTGCCTCTAACATTGGTCCACCACAGTGCCTCTAACACTGGTCCACCACAGTGCCACTAACATTGGTCCACCACAGTGCCTCTAACACTGGTCCACCACAGTGCCACTAACATTGGTCCACCACAGTGCCTCTAACACTGGTCCACCACAGTGCCACTAACATTGGTCCACCACAGTGCCTCTAACACTGGTCCACCACAGTGCCACTAACATTGGTCCACCACAGTGCCTCTAACACTGGTCCACCACAGAGCCTCTAACACTGGTCTACCACAGTACCTCTAACACTGGTCCACTACAGTGCCTCTAATACTGGTCCAACACAGTGCCTCTAACACTGGTCCGCCACAGTACCTCTAACACTGGTCCACCACAGTACCTCCAACACTGGTCCACCACAGTGCCTCTAACACTGGTCCGCCACAGTACCTCTAACACTGGTCTACCACAGTACCTCTAACACTGGTCCACCACAGTGCCTCTAACACTGGTCCAACACAGTGCCTCTAACACTGGTCCGCCACAGTACCTCTAACACTAGTCCACCACAGTACCTCTAACACTGGTCCACCACAGTGCCTCTAACACTGGTCCACCACAGTGCCTCTAACACTGGTCCACCACAGTGCCTCTAACACTGGTCCACCACAGTGCCTCTAACACTGGTCCACCACAGTGCCTCTAACACTGGTCCACCAGAGTGCCTCTAACACTGGTCCACCACAGTGCCTCTAACACTGGTCCACCACAGTGCCTCTAACACTGGTCCACCAGAGTGCCTCTAACACTGGTCTACCACAGTGCCTCTAACACTGGTCCACCGCAGTGCCTCTAACACTGGTCCACCACAGTGCCTCTAACACTGGTCCACCAGAGTACCTCTAACACTGGTCCACCAGAGTGCCTCTAACACTGGTCCACCAGAGTGCCTCTAACACTGGTCCACCACAGTGCCTCTAACACTGGTCCACCAGAGTGCCTCTAACACTGGTCCACCAGAGTGCCTCTAACACTGGTCCACCACAGTGCCTCTAACACTGGTCCACCACAGTGCCTCTAACACTGGTCCACCAGAGTGCCTCTAACACTGGTCCACCACAGTGCCTCTAACACTGGTCCACCACAGTGCCTCTAACACTGGTCCACCACAGTGCCTCTAACACTGGTCCACCACAGTACCTCTAACACTGGTCCACCACAGTGCCTCTAACACTGGTCCACCACAGTGCCTCTAACACTGGTCCACCACAGTACCTCTAACACTGGTCCACCACAGTGCCTCTAACACTGGTCCACCACAGTACCTCTAACACTGGTCCACCACAGTGCCTCTAACACTGGTCCACCAGAGTGCCTCTAACACTGGTCCACCACAGTGCCTCTAACACTGGTCCACCACAGTGCCTCTAACACTGGTCCACCAGAGTGCCACTAACACTGGTCCACCAGAGTGCCTCTAACACTGGTCCACCACAGTGCCTCTAACACTGGTCCACCACAGTGCCTCTAACACTGGTCCACCAGAGTACCACTAACACTGGTCCACCACAGTGCCTCTAACACTGGTCCACCACAGTGCCTCTAACACTGGTCCACCACAGTGCCTCTAACACTGGTCCACCACAGTACCTCTAACACTGGTCCACCACAGTGCCTCTAACACTGGTCCACCACAGTGCCTCTAACACTGGTCCACCACAGTGCCTCTAACACTGGTCCACCACAGTGCCTCTAACACTGGTCCACCAGAGTGCCTCTAACACTGGTCCACCACAGTGCCTCTAACACTGGTCCACCACAGTGCCTCTAACACTGGTCCACCACAGTGCCTCTAACACTGGTCCACCACAGTACCTCTAACACTGGTCCACCACAGTGCCTCTAACACTGGTCCACCACAGTGCCTCTAACACTGGTCCACCACAGTACCTCTAACACTGGTCCACCACAGTGCCTCTAACACTGGTCCACCACAGTACCTCTAACACTGGTCCACCACAGTGCCTCTAACACTGGTCCACCACAGTGCCTCTAACACTGGTCCACCACAGTACCTCTAACACTGGTCCACCACAGTGCCTCTAACACTGGTCCACCAGAGTGCCTCTAACACTGGTCCACCACAGTGCCTCTAACACTGGTCCACCAGAGTGCCTCTAACACTGGTCCACCACAGTGCCACTAACACTGGTCCACCAGAGTGCCTCTAACACTGGTCCACCACAGTGCCTCTAACACTGGTCCACCACAGTGCCTCTAACACTGGTCCACCAGAGTACCACTAACACTGGTCCACCACAGTGCCTCTAACACTGGTCCACCACAGTGCCTCTAACACTGGTCCACCACAGTGCCTCTAACACTGGTCCACCACAGTACCTCTAACACTGGTCCACCACAGTGCCTCTAACACTGGTCCACCACAGTGCCTCTAACACTGGTCCACCACAGTACCTCTAACACTGGTCCACCACAGTGCCACTAACATTGGTCCACCACAGTGCCTCTAACACTGGTCCACCACAGTGCCACTAACATTGGTCTACCACAGTGCCTCTAACACTGGTCCACCACAGTGCCTCTAACACTGTCCACCACAGTGCCCCTAACACTGGTCCACCACAGTGCCTCTAACACTGGTCCACCACAGTACCTCTAACACTGGTCCACCACAGTGCCACTAACATTGGTCCACCACAGTGCCTCTAACACTTGTCCACCACAGTGCCACTAACATTGGTCCACCACAGTGCCTCTAACACTGGTCCACCACAGTGCCTCTAACACTGGTCCACCACAGTGCCCCTAACACTGGTCCACCACAGTGCCTCTAACACTGGTCCACCACAGTGCCTCTAACATTGGGCCACCACAGTGCCTCTAACACTGGTCCACCACAGTGCCACTAACATTGGTCCACCACAGTGCCTCTAACACTGGTCCACCACAGTGCCACTAACATTGGTCCACCACAGTGCCTCTAACACTGGTCCACCACAGTGCCACTAACATTGGTCCACCACAGTGCCTCTAACATTGGTCCACCACAGTGCCTCTAACACTGGTCCATCACAGTGCCACTAACACTGGTCCACCACAGTGCCTCTAACACTGGTCCACCACAGTGCCACTAACACTGGTCCACCACAGTGCCTCTAACACTGGTCCATCACAGTGCCTCTAACACTGGTCCACCACAGTGCCTCTAACACTGGTCCACCACAGTGCCTCTAACACTGGTCCACCACAGTGCCTCTAACACTGGTCCACCACAGTGCCTCTAACACTGGTCCATCACAGTGCCTCTAACACTGGTCCACCACAGTGCCTCTAACACTGGTCCATCACAGTGCCTCTAACACTGGTCCACCACAGTGCCTCTAACACTGGTCCATCACAGTGCCTCTAACACTGGTCCACCACAGTGCCTCTAACACTGGTCCACCACAGTGCCACTAACATTGGTCCACCACAGTGCCTCTAACACTGGTCCATCACAGTGCCTCTAACACTGGTCCATCACAGTGCTTCTAACATTGGTCCACCACAGTGCCTCTAACACTGGTCCATCACAGTGCCTCTAACATTGGTCCACCACAGTGCCTCTAACACTGGTCCACCACAGTGCCTCTAACACTGGTCCATCACAGTGCCTCTAACATTGGTCCACCACAGTGCCTCTAACACTGGTCCACCACAGTGCCTCTAACACTGGTCCATCACAGTGCCACTAACACTGGTCCACCACAGTGCCTCTAACACTGGTCCATCGCAGTGCCACTAACACTGGTCCACCACAGTGCCTCTAACACTGGTCCACCACAGTGCCACTAACATTGGTTTACCACAGTGACTCTAACACTGGTCCACCACAGTGCCTCTAACACTGGTCCACCACAGTGCCACTAACATTGGTCGACCACAGTGCCTCTAACACTGGTCCACCAAGGGCCTCTAACACTGGTCCACCACAGTGCCACTAACATTGGTCCACCACAGTGCCTCTAACACTGGTCCACCACAGTGCCACTAACATTGGTCCACCACAGTGCCTCTAACACTGGTCCACCACAGTGCCACTAACATTGGTCCACCACAGTGCCTCTAACACTGGTCCACCACAGTGCCTCTAACACTGGTCCACCACAGTGCCTCTAACACTGGTCCACCACAGTGCCCCTAACACTGGTCCACCACAGTGCCTCTAACACTGGTCCACCACAGTGCCTCTAACATTGGTCCACCACAGTGCCTCTAACACTGGTCCACCACAGTGCCACTAACATTGGTCCACCACAGTGCCTCTAACACTGGTCCACCACAGTGCCACTAACATTGGTCCACCACAGTGCCTCTAACACTGGTCCACCACAGTGCCACTAACATTGGTCCACCACAGTGCCTCTAACACTGGTCCACCACAGTGCCACTAACATTGGTCCACCACAGTGCCTCTAACACTGGTCCACCACAGAGCCTCTAACACTGGTCTACCACAGTACCTCTAACACTGGTCCACTACAGTGCCTCTAATACTGGTCCAACACAGTGCCTCTAACACTGGTCCGCCACAGTACCTCTAACACTGGTCCACCACAGTACCTCCAACACTGGTCCACCACAGTGCCTCTAACACTGGTCCGCCACAGTACCTCTAACACTGGTCTACCACAGTACCTCTAACACTGGTCCACCACAGTGCCTCTAACACTGGTCCAACACAGTGCCTCTAACACTGGTCCGCCACAGTACCTCTAACACTAGTCCACCACAGTACCTCTAACACTGGTCCACCACAGTGCCTCTAACACTGGTCCACCACAGTGCCTCTAACACTGGTCCACCACAGTGCCTCTAACACTGGTCCACCACAGTGCCTCTAACACTGGTCCACCACAGTGCCTCTAACACTGGTCCACCAGAGTGCCTCTAACACTGGTCCACCACAGTGCCTCTAACACTGGTCCACCACAGTGCCTCTAACACTGGTCCACCAGAGTGCCTCTAACACTGGTCTACCACAGTGCCTCTAACACTGGTCCACCGCAGTGCCTCTAACACTGGTCCACCACAGTGCCTCTAACACTGGTCCACCAGAGTACCTCTAACACTGGTCCACCAGAGTGCCTCTAACACTGGTCCACCAGAGTGCCTCTAACACTGGTCCACCACAGTGCCTCTAACACTGGTCCACCAGAGTGCCTCTAACACTGGTCCACCAGAGTGCCTCTAACACTGGTCCACCACAGTGCCTCTAACACTGGTCCACCACAGTGCCTCTAACACTGGTCCACCAGAGTGCCTCTAACACTGGTCCACCACAGTGCCTCTAACACTGGTCCACCACAGTGCCTCTAACACTGGTCCACCACAGTGCCTCTAACACTGGTCCACCACAGTACCTCTAACACTGGTCCACCACAGTGCCTCTAACACTGGTCCACCACAGTGCCTCTAACACTGGTCCACCACAGTACCTCTAACACTGGTCCACCACAGTGCCTCTAACACTGGTCCACCACAGTACCTCTAACACTGGTCCACCACAGTGCCTCTAACACTGGTCCACCAGAGTGCCTCTAACACTGGTCCACCACAGTGCCTCTAACACTGGTCCACCACAGTGCCTCTAACACTGGTCCACCAGAGTGCCACTAACACTGGTCCACCAGAGTGCCTCTAACACTGGTCCACCACAGTGCCTCTAACACTGGTCCACCACAGTGCCTCTAACACTGGTCCACCAGAGTACCACTAACACTGGTCCACCACAGTGCCTCTAACACTGGTCCACCACAGTGCCTCTAACACTGGTCCACCACAGTGCCTCTAACACTGGTCCACCACAGTACCTCTAACACTGGTCCACCACAGTGCCTCTAACACTGGTCCACCACAGTGCCTCTAACACTGGTCCACCACAGTGCCTCTAACACTGGTCCACCACAGTGCCTCTAACACTGGTCCACCAGAGTGCCTCTAACACTGGTCCACCACAGTGCCTCTAACACTGGTCCACCACAGTGCCTCTAACACTGGTCCACCACAGTGCCTCTAACACTGGTCCACCACAGTACCTCTAACACTGGTCCACCACAGTGCCTCTAACACTGGTCCACCACAGTGCCTCTAACACTGGTCCACCACAGTACCTCTAACACTGGTCCACCACAGTGCCTCTAACACTGGTCCACCACAGTACCTCTAACACTGGTCCACCACAGTGCCTCTAACACTGGTCCACCACAGTGCCTCTAACACTGGTCCACCACAGTACCTCTAACACTGGTCCACCACAGTGCCTCTAACACTGGTCCACCAGAGTGCCTCTAACACTGGTCCACCACAGTGCCTCTAACACTGGTCCACCAGAGTGCCTCTAACACTGGTCCACCACAGTGCCACTAACACTGGTCCACCAGAGTGCCTCTAACACTGGTCCACCACAGTGCCTCTAACACTGGTCCACCACAGTGCCTCTAACACTGGTCCACCAGAGTACCACTAACACTGGTCCACCACAGTGCCTCTAACACTGGTCCACCACAGTGCCTCTAACACTGGTCCACCACAGTGCCTCTAACACTGGTCCACCACAGTACCTCTAACACTGGTCCACCACAGTGCCTCTAACACTGGTCCACCACAGTGCCTCTAACACTGGTCCACCACAGTACCTCTAACACTGGTCCACCACAGTGCCACTAACATTGGTCCACCACAGTGCCTCTAACACTGGTCCACCACAGTGCCACTAACATTGGTCTACCACAGTGCCTCTAACACTGGTCCACCACAGTGCCTCTAACACTGTCCACCACAGTGCCCCTAACACTGGTCCACCACAGTGCCTCTAACACTGGTCCACCACAGTACCTCTAACACTGGTCCACCACAGTGCCACTAACATTGGTCCACCACAGTGCCTCTAACACTTGTCCACCACAGTGCCACTAACATTGGTCCACCACAGTGCCTCTAACACTGGTCCACCACAGTGCCTCTAACACTGGTCCACCACAGTGCCCCTAACACTGGTCCACCACAGTGCCTCTAACACTGGTCCACCACAGTGCCTCTAACATTGGGCCACCACAGTGCCTCTAACACTGGTCCACCACAGTGCCACTAACATTGGTCCACCACAGTGCCTCTAACACTGGTCCACCACAGTGCCACTAACATTGGTCCACCACAGTGCCTCTAACACTGGTCCACCACAGTGCCACTAACATTGGTCCACCACAGTGCCTCTAACACTGGTCCACCACAGTGCCACTAACATTGGTCCACCACAGTGCCTCTAACACTGGTCCACCACAGTGCCACTAACACTGGTCCACCACAGTGCCTCTAACACTGGTCCACCACAGAGCCTCTAACACTGGTCTACCACAGTACCTCTAACACTGGTCCACTACAGTGCCTCTAACACTGGTCCAACACAGTGCCTCTAACACTGGTCCGCCACAGTACCTCTAACACTGGTCCACCAC
>NW_027195037.1:440000-482500 GCF_038502225.1 Cherax quadricarinatus
CAACTATGACACTGCCTAAGTTGTCGACAACTCTGACACTGCCTAAGTTGTCGACAACTCTGACACTGCCTAAGTTGTCGCTAACTCTAACACTGCCTAAGTTGTCGACAACTCTGACACCGCCTAAGTTGTCGACAACTCTGACACTGCCTAAGTTGTCGCTAACTGTAACACTGCCTAAGTTGTCGACAACTCTGACACCGCCTAAGTTGTCGACAACTCTGACACCACCTAAGTTGACGCTCACTCTGACACTCTGCCTAAGTTGGTTCCCAAGCTGATTCATATAAAGATGCTATTGTTAACCCGTGGCACTTGGGAAGAATCTTAAATAATGAGAGTTTCTTACGGAGAAGATGCCAGGGATTCTAACACAGTTTAGAAAATCCACGTCGGCGCCAGAGAGAGGATGGAAGAAATTTGTTTGGATTCCGGAGGTTCGACTCCATCAGGAGAACAAACTGATGAATCCGGCACCTCGAGTTAGACAGTAACAGCACAAGGATGGACAGGAAACAATAGGAGGATGAGGAGGAAGTGGATACTAAGAGGCAGGAGGAAGTGGATACTAAGAGGCAGGAGGAAGTTGATACTAAGAGGCAGGAGGAAGTTGATACTAAGAGGCAGGAGGAAGTGGATACTAAGAGGCAGGAGGAAGAGGATACTAAGAGGCAGGAGGAAGAGGATACTAAGAGGCAGGAGGAAGTGGATACTAAGAGGCAGGAGGAAGAGGATACTAAGAGGCAGGAGGAAGTGGATACTAAGAGGCAGGAGAAGTTGATACTAAGAGGCAGGAGGAAGTGGATACTAAGAGGCAGGAGGAAGAGGATGCTAAGAGGCAGGAGGAAGTTGATACTAAGAGGCAGGAGGAAGTTGATACTAAGAGGCAGGAGGAAGTTGATACTAAGAGGCAGGAGAAAGTTGATACTAAGAGGCAGGAGGAAGTTGATACTAAGAGGCAGGAGGAAGTGGATACTAAGAGGCAGGAGGAAGAGGATGCTAAGAGGCAGGAGGAAGTTGATACTAAGAGACAGGAGGAAGTTGATACTAAGAGGCAGGAGGAAGTTGATACTAAGAGGCAGGAGAAAGTTGATACTAAGAGGCAGGAGGAAGTTGATACTAAGAGGCAGGAGGAAGTTGATACTAAGAGGCAGGAGAAAGTTGATACTAAGAGGCAGGAGGAAGTTGATACTAAGAGGCAGGAGGAAGTGGATACTAAGAGGCAGGAGGAAGTGGATACTAAGAGACAGGAGGAAGTTGATACTAAGAGGCAGGAGGAAGTTGATACTAAGAGGCAGGAGGAAGTTGATACTAAGAGGCAGGAGGAAGTTGATACTAAGAGGCATGAGGAAGAGGATGCTAAGAGGCAGGAGGAAGTTGATACTAAGAGGCAGGAGGAAGAGGATGCTAAGAGGCAGGAGGAAGAGGATACTAAGAAGCAGGAGCAAGTGGATGCTAAGAGGCAGGAGCAAGTGGATGCTAAGACGCAGGAAGAAGTGGATACTAAGAGGCAGGAGGAAGTTGAAACTAAGAGGCAGGAGAAAGTTGATACTAAGAGGCAGGAGGAAGTTGATACTAAGAGGCAGGAGGAAGTTGATACTAAGAGGCAGGAGAAAGTTGATACTAAGAGGCAGGAGAAAGTTGATACTAAGAGGTAGGAGGAAGTTGATACTAAGAGGCAGGAGGAAGTTGATACTAAGAGGCAGGAGAAAGTTGATACTAAGAGGCAGGAGGAAGTTGATACTAAGAGGCAGGAGGAAGTTGATACTAAGAGGCAGGAGAAAGTTGATACTAAGAGGCAGGAGGAAGTTGATACTAAGAGGCAGGAGAAAGTTGATACTAAGAGGCAGGAGGAAGTTGATACTAAGAGGCAGGAGAAAGTTGATACTAAGAGGCAGGAGGAAGTTGATACTAAGAGGCAGGAGGAAGTTGATACTAAGAGGCAGGAGAAAGTTGATACTAAGAGGCAGGAGGAAGTTGATACTAAGAGGCAGGAGAAAGTTGATACTAAGAGGCAGGAGGAAGTTGATACTAAGAGGCAGGAGAAAGTTGATACTAAGAGGCAGGAGGAAGTTGATACTAAGAGGCAGGAGGAAGTTGATACTAAGAGGCAGGAGGAAGTTGATACTAAGAGGCAGGAGGAAGAGGATGCTAAGAGGCAGGAGGAAGTTGATACTAAGAGGCAGGAGGAAGTTGATACTAAGAGGCACGAGGAAGAGGATGCTAAGAGGCAGGAGGAAGTGGATACTAAGAGACAGGAGGAAGAGGATGCTAAGAGGCAGGAGGAAGTGGATACTAAGAGGCAGGAGGAAGAGGATACTAAGAGGCAGAAGGAAGAGGATGCTAAGAGGCAGGAGGAAGAGGATACTAAGAAGCAGGAGCAAGTGGATGCTAAGAGGCAGGAGCAAGTGGATGCTAAGACGCAGGAAGAAGTGGATACTAAGAGGCAGGAGGAAGTTGATACTAAGAGGCAGGAGGAAGTTGAAACTAAGAGGCAGGAGGAAGTTGATACTAAGAGGCAGGAGGAAGTTGATACTAAGAGGCAGGAGGAAGTTGATACTAAGAGGCAGGAGGAAGAGGATACTAAGAGGCAGGAGGAAGTTGATACTAAGAGGCAGGAGAAAGTTGATACTAAGAGGCAGGAGGAAGAGGATGCAAAGAGGCAGGAGGAAGAGGATGGTAAGAGGCAGGAGGAAGAGGATACTAAGAGGCAGGAGGAAGAGGATGCTAAGAGGCAGTAAGAAGTTGATACTAAGAGGCAGGAGGAAGTTGATACTAAGAGGCAGGAGGAACTTGATACTAAGAGGCAGGAGGAAGAGGATACTAAGAGGCAGGAGTAAGTTGATACTAAGAGGCAGGAGGAAGTTGATACTAAGAGGCAGGAGAAGTTGATACTAAGAGGCAGGAGGAAGAGGATGCTAAGAGGCAGGAGGAAGAGGATGCTAAGAGGCAGGAGGAAGAGGATACTAAGAGGAAGGAGGAAGTTGATACTAAGAGGCAGGAGGAAGAGGATACTAAGAGGCAGGAGGAAGTTGATACTAAGAGGCAGGAGGAAGTTGATACTAAGAGGCAGGAGGAAGTTGATACTAAGAGGCAGGAGGAAGAGGATGCTAAGAGGCAGAAGGAAGTTGATACTAAGAGGCAGGAGGAAGAGGATACTAAGAGGCAGGAGGAAGAGGATGCTAAGAGGCAGGAGGAAGTTGATACTAAGAGGCAGGAGGAAGTTGATACTAAGAGGCAGGAGGAAGAGGATACTAAGAGGCAGGAGGAAGTTGATACTAAGAGGCAGGAGGAAGAGGATACTAAGAGGCAGGAGGAAGTTGATACTAAGAGGCAGGAGGAAGAGGATACTAAGAGGCAGGAGGAAGTTGATACTAAGAGGCAGGAGGAAGTTGATACTAAGAGGCAGGAGGAAGAGGATGCTAAGAGGCAGGAGGAAGAGGATGCTAAGAGGCAGGAGGAAGAGTGTGGCATACAAAGAGTACGTAACCTTTATTCGGCGCATGGACACTCCCCCAACCAGCGAACCAGGTTGCTAAGAGTTGATGATGGGGCCCCATCGTTCAACTAGTGACCAGGTTCTAGCCAATAAGAAGGTGGGATTGGCAATCGCAGAGGTTATGTGGATACCGCTCTCCTGTCTGCCCTTGTCATTCCCATTCTAGAGCTGGTTGAAGCACGGTCTGCTATCTTGTGGCTTCTATTTCTGCCTTGCTTACCGTGGAGTGCACTATATTTATCACTGTACATAGTGTACATATTGCTGTTCTAAATTGGTGAAGGATAATATAAGTCTAAACTTTTTCTACTGCGTTTATTTGCTCCCATTACACCTTGGATAACAGGCCATTTGAAATCCTGGGTTGTAATATGGGTAGCCTGTCCGAGAGCTGGACTTAGAGAAACGGTTGAGCTTAGGGTGAAGCTTGTAGCAGGAACATTGTGTAGCTTGCTGTTTCGCTTCGCTTTACAAATTTTGCGTGTCAGTTGCTTATGATCAGCCTTGCTATTGTGTGATCGTTCAACAGCTCGCTACTAGCTTGTTCAGTGTGCTCGCTTCGCTACGGTCAATCTTGTGTGCAGTCGGCTTTGCTTGTATGCGTATTCTGCAATCGTACTGTGCATAGCTAAGCGTGTTCTGCAAATTAACGTGTTATGTTGGGGTATTCGTACTGTGCATAGCGAATAACTTATGCCACCTAGACGAGTCAGACGCCTGGTGTCGGCATATACTTTGCATAACCTACCTAAATTGTCCCTACAGCGTTGTTGGCAAATTGCTCTTTCCATTGGCATTCCCTATAAACGCACTCTCACAGCTGCGCAACTGCGTTCACTTATTGCTGACATACTTATTGAAGAAGAGATGGCACATCAAACTCCTCCCTCTACGGGAGCTGGGGCAAAAACTCTTATGTTCTCGCATGAGGAAGATGATACACCTACGGAGCAAAATGGTCAGTATGGTGCAGCTGGGTTGTCTCGAGGTGAATCAGCGTCGTTGGCACTTGAGCTGGCAAAAATCACGCTGGAGCAAACTAGGGAACAGAGAGCATTCGCAAGGGAAGAATTTGATAGGGAAAGAGAAAGGAGGCAGTTTTCGCATTCTGTAAACGATTTCAGTTTACAAAAAGCAGTACAGCTTGTTCCCCGCTTCAATGAGGCCGAACCAGAGCAATTTTTCGAAAGCTTCGAAAATCAGGCTCGAGCCTTGAGGTGGCCGGAACAGCACTGGGCAGCGTTGGTTCATACAGCATTATTGGGTAAGGCACAGGAATTTACGTCGGTATTAACTGACGCTGAATTCTCTGATTATCAAGTAGTGAAGACCACAGTGTTGGGAGCATATACATGTATCCCAGCTAAATATCGTAAGACCTTCAAATTGAACAGGCGGCAGCTTGGTCAATCCCTGGTGGACTTTGTGAGACAGCAAACCACAGCTTTTACCAGCTGGTATAAAGCGAGTGGTGTCTCTAACTTTGAGGAGCTGGTGCAGCTTATTCTGATTGATAACCTGCTGGAGTCTGTGGGACCAGAGGTTCGTGTCTTTCTGCAGGATCGTGACTTGACCACTGCATTGGAGGCGGCCAGGTTGGCTGATACCTTCGAAACGAACCGCTCCTTGTCCGAGCGGTCCCGTCTCTCTTTTCAACAGTCTGGCGTGAGCAGAGATCGACAACATTGGAGAATGAAGTGCCAGCCGGAGGGAGAGCGTCTACGTCATCCAACCAAGTCACCTGGTGAGCCACGCTTCTCAACATATGGTCCCCCTGCGGAGAGGCAAACTACTTATGGAGCATCTCGACAACAATATCCAGAGAGGCACCAGCCAGAACGACACCACTTGCAACGTCATCAGGGAGTAAAGGGCAAGTCTGTCGTTTGCTTCAGGTGCAATAAAGTAGGTCACATCAGTTCCAACTGCCCCCAAAAACCTCAACCCATCGGGAAAATCTCTAATATCCCTAGTAACATGTCCCCTAGAGAAGTAGAAAAAGGTATGGCCCCTTATTATTGCGAAAGTCTTATTTCCCTTCAGGAAAACTCAGAACCAACTAAAGTAAATACCTTTAGAGATACTGGAGCATATTGCTCACTTGTCAGAGAAGGAATATTACCCCTTTCAGAGAATACTTCCTTGAATTCCTCAGTTTTATTGGAAGCCTATGGAGGAGCTATATATTCTGTTCCTTTGCATAAAATTTATGTACAGTGCAAATATTACACTGGGTACTTGACTGTAGGTATCTCAAAAGGATTTCCCATGAAAAATGCCATGTTATTACTGGGTAATAACATTACTACTGTTACTTCGTGTCCTGAACCTATAATGATTAATGCTTCTCCAGTGTTGGCCATAACTCGGGCAACATCCCAAGGGTTGTCTGGGGAGAATGTTGACCTATCCTTGGACGACTCCGATCTCGGAATAGCCACGTTGTTTTATGAGACACACCGGCCGGAGTCTCGTAAATCAAGTGAACAGACCCCGATCAAGCCTTCCTATTCCCAGGTTGCAGGATTGCCAGATGTCTCTGTTTCCATGCCCGAGGGACTGTCCTTCCGGGAGGAACAACGAAAGGACCCTTCTTTAAAATTCGCTTTTCAGGCAGCCATGGGTAAATCCTCTTTGGGTCATCCAGTCAAGTATGAAGTTAAAAATGATTATTTGGTTTGCACTGAGACTGGTAAGGAGATAGAGGGCCGGCAATTATACGACAGGTTAGTGGTTCCAACCAAGTATAGACCTCAGATATTAAATATAGCTCATAATACGTCATTAGGAGGTCACTTAGGAATTACAAAAACCTTGTATAGAATCACAAAAGAATTTTATTGGCCAAAATTAAAGAAAGATGTGAAGAATCATATTAGGTGTTGCCGAGAATGTCAGCAAGTTGGAAAACCTGGACATTCCATTAAACCTGCACCTCTCCAACCCATACCTGCTGATGGAGAACCTTTTGCAGATTTAATTATAGATTGTGTAGGTCCACTACCTAAGTCAAAGTCTGGAAATCAGTATTTATTTACAATTATGGATAAAGTAACCAGATATCCTGAAGCGATCCCAATGCGTAGTATCAATACTAAAGCTATTCTCAAAGCTTTAACAAAATTCATTTCTTGTTTTGGCATTCCTAAAACTATACAAAGTGATCAAGGTACTAACTTCACTGCCAAAGCATTTAGGGAAGCATTAACTAGGTTAGGGATAATTCACAACTTATCCACTGCCTATCACCCTCAGTCCCAAGGCGCCTTGGAAAGATTCCACCAGACATTAAAAACAATGATGAGAAGTTTTTGCATGCACTT
This sequence comes from Cherax quadricarinatus, assembly GCF_038502225.1. Classification (NCBI taxonomy): domain Eukaryota; kingdom Metazoa; phylum Arthropoda; class Malacostraca; order Decapoda; family Parastacidae; genus Cherax; species Cherax quadricarinatus. The sequence continues at coordinate 446,823 of NW_027195037.1, forward strand.
TCCGACAGATTGGGATGAATCTCTACCGTTGTTGCTGTTCTCAGTACGAGAGACGGTGCAAGAGTCTACAGGGTATAGTCCGTTTGAGCTGATCTTTGGGCACAATGTACGAGGTCCTCTTCGGGTGCTCAAAGAAGGATGGATGGGAGAAGACGTAAGCTCAGCACTCTACAACCCGTCTTCAAGGTTGCAGGTGGCACGTGAGTTAGCCACGGCTAACCTAAAGATAGCTCAAAGTAAGATGAAACAGAGGTATGACAGAAGTGCACAGTTCCGCTCCTTCCATCCAGGAGACAAGGTGTTGGTGCAGGAACCTATACCTGGCCACACCTTGAAAGCTAGATTTACGGGACCTATGCAGATAGTAAGTAGATTATCTGATTTAAATTATGTGGTAGCTCCCATTGATAAGACCTCAAAAACAAAAACTTACCACATTAATCAAATCAAGGCCTTTCATACACCAGATAAAGTCCCAGTAATGACTCTGTCCTCTACCTCTGAGGACGACTCTGACTCTTTGCACTCTATCTCTGAAATTAATACTAAACTTTCAAATTCTGTCCTCCTCAAGGATCCTAGCCCGTTAATGGATGGATTATCTGAAATACAAGCAACCAATTTAACTGAGCTTCTACAGTCATATCCTAATATTTTTTCGGATGTGCCGAAAAAATGTACGTTAGGTTACCATGATGTAGATGTGGGAAAATCTAAACCAATTAAACTCTCCCCCTACAGAGCTAATCCTGAAAAGCAAAGGCTACTTCAGCAGGAAGTAGACTTCTTGTTAGAACATGGTTTAGTGGAGGAGTCATCTAGTCCATGGGCTTCACCGTGCATCCTAGTAAAAAAGGCTGATGGAGGGTTTCGTATGTGCACAGACTACCGTAAAGTGAACGAGGTCACAATCACAGATGCTTACCCTCTTCCTCGTCTGGATGACGTAATTGACTTTGTGGGTAAGGCTACTTTTGTGTCCAAATTAGATCTCCTTAAAGGTTACTATCAGGTACCTTTGACAGATAAGGCGAAGGAAATCTCTGCCTTCGTAATTCCAGGAGGTCATTATCAGTATACAGTTACCCCCTTCGGAATGAAAAATTCCCCCTCTTCATTCCAGAAACTCGTCCATCAGGCTATTAAAGGACTTGAAGGCACGGCAGCATACCTAGATGATATTGTTGTGGTGTCTGATACTTGGGATCAACACCTACTTAGACTTAAAGCTCTGTTTGAGACCTTTAAGAATTCCCAATTAACAGTTAATTTATCTAAATCTTCCTTTGGCCAGGCCACTGTCACTTTTCTAGGCCATGAAGTAGGTAGTGGTAATGTTGCACCTAAACTTGCTAAAGTTCTTTCGATTAAAGATTATCCAGTTCCTCATGATAGGAAATCTCTTCAACGTTTCCTAGGCATGATAGGATTTTACAGAAGATTCTGTAAGAATTTCTCAGATATTGTAGCCCCTCTTACCTCTCTTACCAGTCATAAAGTTCCCTTTAATTGGACGTCAGATTGTAACACTGCTTTTAATAAAGCAAAAAGATTATTGTGCTCTGCACCCATTCTCCTGTCTCCAGACTTCTCCAAACCTTTTTCATTACAGGTTGATGCTTGTGAGTCTGGGGTTGGGGCGGTACTATTACAAATCGGGAACAAGGAGCTGCAGCCAATCGCATACTTTTCAGCTAAGTTCCAGCCACATCAGAGAGCTTACTCTACCATTGAAAAAGAAGCCCTCGCGCTGGTAATGGCTTTGGAACATTTCGATGTTTATGTGGGCCAGACATCGCAGGTGGTCACAGTCTACAGTGATCACAACCCGTTAGTCTATCTCCAAGCCATGAAGAATCACAACACAAGGCTTATGCGTTGGACGCTCAGGCTGCAGCCCTACAACCTAAAAATAAATTATATTGCCGGCAAAGAAAATGTGTTGGCAGACTCTTTGTCAAGAGTCTAGTTTAATATTTTATTTAGGTTAGGATGTATTTGTGGTAACCCCCCTTTCAAGCTCTTTTTTTTATCCCCTGATGTGGGGGTTTTTTTTAGTGAGGGGATACGGGCTACCGTCCGCTTGTATCTTGGACCTATGTTGGCCTATCTGACTGCTGTCTCACTCTGAGTTTAGGGTTTGGCTTTTGGTCACTAGGAAAGCTGAGCTCTATCTAAGAGTTGGATGGTGGAGAGGATAGGCGGTCCCATTATTTCGTGCCATGGCGGCACGGTTACCACTGGGAGGTGGCAGCCTAATCCTGAGCCTTCTCGGGGGTGGGGGTGTGGCATACAAAGAGTACGTAACCTTTATTCGGCGCATGGACACACCCTCATTTACAGGCTATCTCCCCCAACCAGCGAACCAGGTTGCTAAGAGTTGATGATGGGGCCCCATCGTTCAACTAGTGACCAGGTTCTAGCCAATAAGAAGGTGGGATTGGCAATCGCAGAGGTTATGTGGATACCGCTCTCCTGTCTGCCCTTGTCATTCCCATTCTAGAGCTGGTTGAAGCACGGTCTGCTATCTTGTGGCTTCTATTTCTGCCTTGCTTACCGTGGAGTGCACTATATTTATCACTGTACATAGTGTACATATTGCTGTTCTAAATTGGTGAAGGATAATATAAGTCTAAACTTTTTCTACTGTGTTTATTTGCTCCCATTACACCTGGGATAACAGGCCATTTGAAATCCTGGGTTGTAATAAAGAGGATGCTAAGAGGCAGAAGGAAGAGGATGCTAAGAGGCAGGAGGACGTTGATACTAAGAGGCAGGAGGAAGAGGATACTAAGAGGCAGGAGGAAGAGGATGCTAAGAGGCAGGAGGAAGAGGATACTAAGAGGCAGGAGGAAGAGGATGCTAATAGGCAGAAGGAAGTTGATACTAAGAGGCAGGAGGAAGTTGATACTAAGAGGCAAGAGGAACTTGATACTAAGAGGCAGGAGGAAGAGGATACTAAGAGGCAGGAGGAAGTTGATACTAAGAGGCAGGAGGAAGTTGATACTAAGAGGCAGGAGGAAGAGGATGCTAAGAGGCAGGAGGAAGAGGATACTAAGAGGCAGGAGGAAGAGGATGCTAATAGGCAGAAGGAAGTTGATACTAAGAGGCAGGAGGAAGTTGATACTAAGAGGCAAGAGGAACTTGATACTAAGAGGCAGGAGGAAGAGGATACTAAGAGGCAGGAGGAAGTTGATACTAAGAGGCAGGAGGAAGTTGATACTAAGAGGCAGGAGGAAGTTGATACTAAGAGGCAGGAGGAAGTTGATACTAAGAGGCAGGAGGAAGAGGATGCTAAGAGGCAGGAGGAAGTGGATACTAGGAGGCAGGAGGAAGTTGATACTAAGAGGCAGGAGGAAGGGGATGCTAAGAGGCAGGAGGAAGAGAATACTAAGAGGAAGGAGGAAGTTGATACTAAGAGGCAGGAGCAAGTGGATGCTAAGAGGCAGGAGCAAGTGCATGCTAAGAGGCAGGAGCAAGTGGATGCTAAGAGGCAGGAAGAAGTGGATACTTAGAGGCAGGAGGAAGTTGATACTAAGAGGCAGGAGGAAGTTGATACTAAGAGGCAGGAGGAAGTTGATACTAAGAGACAGGAGGAAGTTGATACTAAGAGGCAGGAGGAAGTTGATACTAAGAGGCAGGAGGAAGTTGATACTAAGAGGCAGGAGGAAGTTGATACTAAGAGGCAGGAGGAAGTTGATACTAAGAGGCAGGAGGAAGTTGATACTAAGAGGCAGGAGGAAGTTGATACTAAGAGGCAGGAGGAAGTTGATACTAAGAGGCAGGAGGAAGTTGATACTAAGAGGCAGGAGGAAGTTGATACTAAGAGGCAGGAGGAAGTTGATACTAAGAGGCAGGAGGAAGTTGATAAGAGGAGGCAGGAGGAAGAGGATGCTAAGAGGCAGGAGGAAGTTGATACTAAGAGGCAGGAGGAAGAGGATGCTAAGAGGCAGGAGGAAGTTGATACTAAGAGGCAGGAGGAAGTTGATACTAAGAGGCAGGAGGAAGTTGATACTAAGAGGCAGGAGGAAGTTGATACTAAGAGGCAGGAGGAAGTTGATACTAAGAGGCAGGAGGAAGTTGATACTAAGAGGCAGGAGGAAGTTGATACTAAGAGGCAGGAGGAAGAGGATGCTAAGAGGCAGGAGGAAGTTGATACTAAGAGGCACGAGGAAGTTGATACTAAGAGGCAGGAGGAAGTTGATACTAAGAGGCAGGAGGAAGTTGATACTAAGAGGCAGGAGGAAGTTGATACTAAGAGGCAGGAGGAAGTTGATACTAAGAGGCAGGAGGAAGAGGATGCTAAGAGGCAGGAGGAAGTTGATACTAAGAGGCAGGAGGAAATTGATACTAAGAGGCACGAGGAAGAGGATGCTAAGAGGCAGGAGGAAGTGGATACTAAGAGGCAGGAGGAAGAGGATGCTAAGAGGCAGGAGGAAGTGGATACTAAGAGACAGGAGGAAGAGGATGCTAAGAGGCAGGAGGAAGTGGATACTAAGAGACAGGAGGAAGAGGATGCTAAGAGGCAGGAGGAAGTGGATACTAAGAGGCAGGAGGAAGAGGATGCTAAGAGGCAGGAGGAAGTTGATACTATGAGGCAGGAGAAAGTTGATACTAAGAAGCAGGAGCAAGTGGATGCTAAGAGGCAGGAGCAAGTGGATGCTAAGACGCAGAAAGAAGTGGATACTAAGAGGCAGGAGGAAGTTGATACTAAGAGGCAGGAGGAAGTTGAAACTAAGAGGCAGGAGGAAGTTGATACTAAGAGGCAGGAGGAAGTTGATACTAAGAGGCAGGAGGAAGTTGATACTAAGAGGCAGGAGGAAGAGGATACTAAGAGGCAGGAGGAAGTTGATACTAAGAGGCAGGAGAAAGTTGATACTAAGAGGCAGGAGGAAGAGGATGCAAAGAGGCAGGAGGAAGAGGATGCTAAGAGGCAGGAGGAAGAGGATACTAAGAGGCAGGAGGAAGAGGATGCTAAGAGGCAGTAAGAAGTTGATACTAAGAGGCAGGAGGAAGTTGATACTAAGAGGCAGGAGGAACTTGATACTAAGAGGCAGGAGGAAGAGGATACTAAGAGGCAGGAGTAAGTTGATACTAAGAGGCAGGAGGAAGTTGATACTAAGAGGCAGGAGAAGTTGATACTAAGAGGCAGGAGGAAGAGGATGCTAAGAGGCAGGAGGAAGAGGATGCTAAGAGGCAGGAGGAAGAGGATACTAAGAGGAAGGAGGAAGTTGATACTAAGAGGCAGGAGGAAGAGGATACTAAGAGGCAGGAGGAAGGGGATCCTAAGAGGCAGGAGGAAGTTGATACTAAGAGGCAGGAGGAAGAGGATACTAAGAGGCAGGAGGAAGTTGATACTAAGAGGCAGGAGGAAGAGGATACTAAGAGGCAGGAGGAAGTTGATACTAAGAGGCAGGAGGAAGAGGATGCTAAGAGGCAGGAGGAAGAGGATGCTAAGAGGCAGGAGGAAGAGGATGCTAAGAGGCAGAAGGAAGAGGATGCTAAGAGGCAGGAGGAAGTTGATACTAAGAGGCAGGAGGAAGAGGATACTAAGAGGCAGGAGGAAGAGGATGCTAAGAGGCAGGAGGAAGAGGATACTAAGAGGCAGGAGGAAGAGGATGCTAATAGGCAGAAGGAAGTTGATACTAAGAGGCAGGAGGAAGTTGATACTAAGAGGCAAGAGGAACTTGATACTAAGAGGCAGGAGGAAGAGGATACTAAGAGGCAGGAGGAAGTTGATACTAAGAGGCAGGAGGAAGTTGATACTAAGAGGCAGGAGGAAGAGGATGCTAAGAGGCAGGAGGAAGAGGATACTAAGAGGCAGGAGGAAGAGGATGCTAATAGGCAGAAGGAAGTTGATACTAAGAGGCAGGAGGAAGTTGATACTAAGAGGCAAGAGGAACTTGATACTAAGAGGCAGGAGGAAGAGGATACTAAGAGGCAGGAGGAAGTTGATACTAAGAGGCAGGAGGAAGTTGATACTAAGAGGCAGGAGGAAGTTGATACTAAGAGGCAGGAGGAAGTTGATACTAAGAGGCAGGAGGAAGAGGATGCTAAGAGGCAGGAGGAAGTGGATACTAGGAGGCAGGAGGAAGTTGATACTAAGAGGCAGGAGGAAGGGGATCCTAAGAGGCAGGAGGAAGAGAATACTAAGAGGAAGGAGGAAGTTGATACTAAGAGGCAGGAGCAAGTGGATGCTAAGAGGCAGGAGCAAGTGGATGCTAAGAGGCAGGAGCAAGTGGATGCTAAGAGGCAGGAAGAAGTGGATACTTAGAGGCAGGAGGAAGTTGATACTAAGAGGCAGGAGGAAGTTGATACTAAGAGGCAGGAGGAAGTTGATACTAAGAGACAGGAGGAAGTTGATACTAAGAGGCAGGAGGAAGTTGATACTAAGAGGCAGGAGGAAGAGGATACTAAGAGGCAGGAGGAAGTTGATACTATGAGGCAGGAGAAAGTTGATACTAAGAGGCAGGAGGAAGAGGATGCTAAGAGGCAGGAGGAAGTTGATACTAAGAGGCAGGAGGAAGAGGATACTAAGAGGCAGGAGGAAGTTGATACTAAGAGGCAGGAGAAAGTTGATACTAAGAGGCAGGAGGAAGAGGATGCAAAGAGGCAGGAGGAAGAGGATGCTAAGAGGCAGGAGGAAGAGGATACTAAGAGGCAGGAGGAAGTTGATACTAAGAGGCAGGAGGAAGAGGATACTAAGAGGCAGGAGGAAGAGGATGCAAAGAGGCAGGAGGAAGAGGATGCTAAGAGGCAGTAAGAAGTTGATACTAAGAGGCAGGAGGAAGTTGATACTAAGAGGCAGGAGGAACTTGATACTAAGAGGCAGGAGGAAGAGGATACTAAGAGGCAGGAGTAAGTTGATACTAAGAGGCAGGAGGAAGTTGATACTAAGAGGCAGGAGAAGTTGATACTAAGAGGCAGGAGGAAGAGGATGCTAAGAGGCAGGAGGAAGAGGATGCTAAGAGGCAGGAGGAAGAGGATACTAAGAGGAAGGAGGAAGTTGATACTAAGAGGCAGGAGGAAGAGGATACTAAGAGGCAGGAGGAAGTTGATACTAAGAGGCAGGAGGAAGTTGATACTAAGAGGCAGGAGGAAGTTGATACTAAGAGGCAGGAGGAAGAGGATGCTAAGAGGCAGAAGGAAGTTGATACTAAGAGGCAGGAGGAAGAGGATACTAAGAGGCAGGAGGAAGAGGATGCTAAGAGGCAGGAGGAAGTTGATACTAAGAGGCAGGAGGAAGTTGATACTAAGAGGCAGGAGGAAGAGGATACTAAGAGGCAGGAGGAAGTTGATACTAAGAGGCAGGAGGAAGAGGATACTAAGAGGCAGGAGGAAGTTGATACTAAGAGGCAGGAGGAAGAGGATACTAAGAGGCAGGAGGAAGTCGATACTAAGAGGCAGGAGGAAGTTGATACTAAGAGGCAGGAGGAAGAGGATGCTAAGAGGCAGGAGGAAGAGGATGCTAAGAGGCAGGAGGAAGAGGATGCTAAGAGGCAGAAGGAAGAGGATGCTAAGAGGCAGGAGGAAGTTGATACTAAGAGGCAGGAGGAAGAGGATACTAAGAGGCAGGAGGAAGAGGATGCTAAGAGGCAGGAGAAAGAGGATACTAAGAGGCAGGAGGAAGAGGATGCTAATAGGCAGAAGGAAGTTGATACTAAGAGGCAGGAGGAAGTTGATACTAAGAGGCAAGAGGAACTTGATACTAAGAGGCAGGAGGAAGAGGATACTAAGAGGCAGGAGGAAGTTGATACTAAGAGGCAGGAGGAAGTAGATACTAAGAGGCAGGAGGAAGAGGATGCTAAGAGGCAGGAGGAAGAGGATACTAAGAGGCAGGAGGAAGTTGATACTAAGAGGCAAGAGGAACTTGATACTAAGAGGCAGGAGGAAGAGGATACTAAGACGCAGGAGGAAGTTGATACTAAGAGGCAGGAGGAAGTTGATACTAAGAGGCAGGAGGAAGTTGATACTAAGAGGCAGGAGGAAGTTGATACTAAGAGGCAGGAGGAAGAGGATGCTAAGAGGCAGGAGGAAGTGGATACTAGGAGGCATGAGGAAGTTGATACTAAGAGGCAGGAGGAAGGGGATGCTAAGAGGCAGGAGGAAGAGAATGCTAAGAGGAAGGAGGAAGTTGATACTAAGAGGCAGGAGCAAGTGGATGCTAAGAGGCAGGAGCAAGTGGATGCTAAGAGTCAGGAGCAAGTGGATGCTAAGAGGCAGGAAGAAGTGGATACTTAGAGGCAGGAGGAAGTTGATACTAAGAGGCAGGAGGAAGTTGATACTAAGAGGCAGGAGGAAGTTGATACTAAGAGACAGGAGGAAGTTGATACTAAGAGGCAGGAGGAAGTTGATACTAAGAGGCAGGAGGAAGAGGATACTAAGAGGCAGGAGGAAGTTGATACTATGAGGCAGGAGAAAGTTGATACTAAGAGGCAGGAGGAAGAGGATGCTAAGAGGCAGGAGGAAGAGGATGCTAAGAGGCAGGAGGAAGAGGATACTAAGAGGCAGGAGGAAGAGGATGCTAAGAGGCAGTAAGAAGTTGATACTAAGAGGCAGGAGGAAGTTGATACTAAGAGGCAGGAGGAACATGATACTAATAGGCAGGAGGAAGAGGATGCTAAGAGGCAGGAGGAAGTTGATACTAAGAGGCAGGAGGAAGAGGATGCTAAGAGGCAGGAGGAAGTTGATACTAAGAGGCAGGAGGAAGTTGATACTAAGAGGCAGGAGGAAGTTGATACTAAGAGGCAGGAGGAACATGATACTAAGAGGCAGGAGGAAGAGGATGCTAAGAGGCAGGAGGAAGTTGATACTAAGAGGCAGGAGGAAGAGGATGCTAAGAGGCAGGAGGAAGTTGATACTAAGAGGCAGGAGGAAGTTGATACTAAGAGGCAGGAGAAAGAGGATACTAAGAGGCAGGAGGAAGTTGATACTAAGAGGCAGGAGGAAGAGGATGCTAAGAGGCAGGAGGAAGAGGATACTAAGAGAAAGGAGGAAGAGGATACTAAGAGGCAGGAGGAAGTTGATACTAAGAGGCAGGAGGAAGTTGATACTAAGAGGCAGGAGGAAGTGGATACTAAGAGGCAGGAGGAAGTGGACACTAAGAGGCAAGAGGAAGTGGATACTAAGAGGCAGGAGGAGGTTGATACTAAGAGGCAGGAGGAAGTGGATACTAAGAGGCAGGAGGAAGTGGATACTAAGAGGCAGGAGGAAGTGGATACTAAGAGGCAGGAGGAAGTGGATACTAAGAGGCAAAAGGAAGTTGATACTAAAAGGCAGGAGTAGGTTGATACTAAGAGGCATGAGGAAGTGGATGCTAAGAGGCAGGAGGAAGTGGATACTAAGAGGCAGGAGGAAGTGGATGCTAAGAGGCAGGAGGAAGTGGATACTAAGAGGCAGGAGGAAGTGGATACAAGAGGCAGGAGGAGGTTGATACTAAGAGGCAGGAGGAAGTGGATACTAAGAGGCAGGAGGAAGTGCATACTAAGAGGCAAAAGGAAGTGGATACTAAGAGGCAGGAGGAAGTGGATGCTAAGAGGCAGGAGGAAGTGGATACTAAGAGGCAGGAGGAAGTGGATACAAGAGGCAGGAGGAGGTTGATACTAAGAGGCAGGAGGAAGTGGATACTAAGAGGCAGGAGGAAGTGGATACTAAGAGGCAAAAGGAAGTGGATACTAAGAGGCAGGAGGAAGAGGATACTAAGAGGCAGGAGGAGGTTGATACTAAGAGACAGGAGGAAGTGGATACTAAGAGGCAGGAGGAAGTGGATACTAAGAGGCAGGAGGAAGTGGATACTAAGAGGCAGGAGGAAGTGGATACTAAGAGGCAGGAGAAAGTGGATACTAAGAGGCAGGAGGAAGTGGATACTAAGAGGCAGGAAGAAGTGGATACTAAGAGGCAGGAGGAGGTTGATACTAAGAGGCAGGAGGAAGTGGATACTAAGAGGCAGGAGGAAGTTGTTACTAAGAGGCAGGAGGAAGTGGATACATGTGTCAGGGAGAGGATACAGGGGCAGGGAGAGGATACAGGGGGTAGGGATAGGATACTGGGGGCAGGGAGAGGATACAGGGGGCAGGGAGAGGATACAGGGGGCAGAGAGAGGATATATGGGGCAGGGAGAGGATACAGGGGGCAGGGAAATTATACAGCGGGTAGTGAGAGGATACAGGGGGCAGGGAGAGGATACAGGGGGCAGGTAGAGGAAACAGGGGCAGGGAGAGGGTACAGGGGACAGGGAGAGGATACAGGGGGCAGGGAGAGGAAACAGGGGGCAGGGAGAGGACACAGTGGGTAGGGAGAGGATACAGGGGGCAGGGAGAGGATACAGGGGACAAAGAGAGGATACAGGGGGCAGGGAGAAGAAACAGTGGACAGGGAGAGGATGTAGGGGGCAGGGAGAGGATACAGCGGGTAGGGAGAGGATACAGGAGGCAGGGAGAGAATGCAGGGGGCAGGGAGAGGATACAGGGGTAGGGAGAGGATACAGGGGGCATGGAGAGGGTACAGGGGGCAAAGAGAGGATACAGGGGGTAGGTAGAGGATACAGAGGGCAGGGAGAGGATACAGGCGGCAGGGAGAGGATACAGGGGGCAGGGAGAGGATACAGGGGATAGGTTGAGGATACAGCGAGCAGGGAGAGGATACAGGGGCTAGGGAGAGAATACAGAGGTAGGGAGAGGATACAGGGGGCAGGGAGAGAATACAGGGAGCAGGGAAAGGATACAAAGGTAGCGAGAATATACAGGGGGCAGGGAGAGGATACAGGGGGCAGGGAGAGGATACAGTGGGTAGGTAGAGGATACAGGGGCCAGGGAGAGGATACAGCGGGTAGGGGAGGATATAGGGTAGGGAGATTATACAAGGGGCAGGGAGAGGATACAGGGGGCAGGGAAAGGATACAGGGTAGGGAGAAGATACAGGGGGCAGGGAGATGATACAGGGGGCAGGGAGAGGATACAGGGGATAGGTAGACGATACAGGGGGCAGCAAGAGGATACAGGGTAAAGGGAGAGGATACAGGGGGCAGAGAGAGAATACAGGGGGCAGGGAGAGGATACAGGGGGAAGAGAGAGGAAACAGGGGCAGGGTGAGGATACAGGGGGCAGGGAGAGGATACATCGTGTAGGCAGAGGATTCAGGGGGCAGAGAGAGGATACAGGGGGTAGGTAGAGGATACAGCGGGCAGGGAGAGGATACGGGGGGCAGGGAGAGGATACAGGGGGCAGGGAGAGGTTCCAGGGGGCAGGGAGAGGATACAGGGGGCAGGGAGAGGATACAGGGTGCAGAGAGAGGATACAGGGGCAGGGAGAGGATACAGTGGGCAGGGAGCGGGTACGGGGGCAGGGAGAGGATACAGGGGGCAGGGAGAGGATACAGGAGGCAGGGAGAGGATACAGGGGGCAGGGAGAGGATACATGGGGCAGGGAGAGGATACAGGGGCAGGGAGAGGATACTGGGGGCAGGGAGAGGATGCAGGGGACAGGGAGAGGATACAGTGGGAAGGGAGAGGATGCACGGGGTAGGGAGAGGATACAGGGGGAAGCGAGAGGATACAGGGGCAGGGAGAGGATACTGGGGGAAGGGAGAGGATCCAGGGGGTAGGGAGAGGATACAGGGGGAAGGGAGAGGATACAGGGGCAGGGAGAGGATACAGGGGGCAGGGAGAGGATACAGTAGGCAGGGAGAGGATGCAGGGGGCAGGGAGAGGATACAGGGGGAAGGAAGAGGATGCATGGGGCAGCGAGAGGATACAGGGGGAAGGGAAAGAATACAGGGGCAGGGAGAGAATACAGGGGGCCGGGAGAGGATACAGGGGGCAGGGAGAGGATACAGGGGGTAGGGAGAGGATACAGGTGGAAGGGAGAGGATACAGGGGCAGGGAGAGGATACAGGGGCAGGGAGAGGATACTTGGGGCAGGGAGAGGATACAGGGGACAGGGAGAGGATACAGTGGGAAGGGAGAGGATGCAGGGGGCAGGGAGAGGATACAGGGGGGAAGGGAGAGGATTCAGGGGCAGGGAGAGGATACAGGGGGCAGGGAGAGGATACAGGGGGCAGGGAGAGGATACAGGGGGTAGGGAGAGGATACAGGGGGTAGGGAGAGGATACAGGGGGAAGGGAGAGGATACAGGGGCAGGGAGAGGATACAGTGGGAAGGGAGAGGATACAGGGGCAGAGAGAGGATACAGTGGGAAGGGAGATGACACATGGGGCAGGGAGAGGATACAGTGGGAAGGGAGAGGATAAAGGGGGCAGGGAGAGGATACAGGGGGAAGGGAGAGGACACAGGGGGCAGGGAGAGGATACAGTGGGAAGGGAGAGGATACAGGGGGCAGGGAGAGGATACAGGGGGCAGGGAGAGGATACCGGGGGTAGGGAGAGGATACACCGGGCAGGGAGAGGATACAGGGGGAAGGGAGAGGATACAGGGGCAGGGAGAGGATACAATGGGAAGGGAGAGGACACAGGGGGCAGGGAGAGGATACAGTGGGAAGGGAGAGGATACAGGAGGTAGGGAGAGGATACAGGGGGCAGGGAGAGGATACAGGGGGTAGGGAGAGGATACAGGAGGTAGGGAGAGGATACAGAAGGTAGGGAGAGGATACAGGGGGTAGGGAGAGGATACAGGGGGCAGGGAGAGGATACAGAGGGTAGGGAGAGGATACAGGAGGTAGGGAGAGGATACAGGATGCAGGGAGAGGATACAGGGGGTAGGGAGAGGATACAGGAGGTAGGGAGAGGATACAGGGGGCAGGGAGAGGATACAGGGGGTAGGGAGAGGATACAGGGGGCAGGGAGAGGATACAGGGGGCAGGGAGAGGATACAGGGGGTAGGGAGAGGATACAGGAGGTAGGGAGAGGATACAGGGGGCAGGGAGAGGATACAGGGGGTAGGGAGAGGATACAGGAGGTAGGGAGAGGATACAGGGGGTAGGGAGAGGATACAGGGGGTCGGGAGAGGATACAGGAGGTAGGGAGAGGATACAGGGGGCAGGGAGAGGATACAGGGGGCAGGGAGAGGATACAGGGGGCATGGAGAGGATACAGGGGGCAGGGAGAGGATACAGGGGGTAGGGAGAGGATACAGGGGGTAGGGAGAGGATACAGGGGGCAGGGAGAGGATACAGGGGGCATGGAGAGGATACAGGGGGCAGGGAGAGGATACAGGGGGTAGTGAGAGGATACAGGGGGTAGGGAGAGGATACAGGGGGCAGGGAGAGGAGACCGGGGGCAGGGAGAGGATACAGTGGGTAGGTAGAGGATACAGGGGCCAGGGAGAGGATACAGCGGGTAGGGGAGGATATAGGGTAGGGAGATTATACACGGGGCAGGGAGAGGATACAGGGGGCAGGGAAAGGATACAGGGTAGGGAGATGATACAGGGGGCAGGGGGAGGATACAAGGGGCAGGGAGAGGATACAGGGGATAGGTAGACGATACAGGGGGCAGCAAGAGGATACAGGGTAAAGGGAGAGGATACAGGGGGCAGAGAGAGAATACAGGGGGCAGGGAGAGGATACAGGGGGAAGAGAGAGGAAACAGGGGCAGGGTGAGGATACAGGGGGCAGGGAGAGGATACATCGTGTAGGCAGAGGATACAGGGGGCAGAGAGAGGATACAGGGGGTAGGTAGAGGATACAGCGGGCAGGGAGAGGATACTGGGGGCAGGGAGAGGATACAGAGGGCAGGGAGAGGATACAGGGGGCAGGGAGATGATACAGGGGGCAGGGAGAGGATACAGGGTGCAGAGAGAGGATACAGGGGCAGGGAGAGGATACAGTGGGCAGGGAGAGGGTACTGGGGCAGGGAGAGGATACAGGGGGCAGGGAGAGGATACAGGAGGCAGGGAGAGGATACAGGGGGCAGGGAGAGGATACATGGGGCAGGGAGAGGATACAGGGGCAGGGAGAGGATACTGGGGGCAGGGAGAGGATGCAGGGGACAGGGAGAGGATACAGTGGGAAGGGAGAGGATGCACGGGGTAGGGAGAGGATACAGGGGGAAGCGAGAGGATACAGGGGCAGGGAGAGGATACAGGGGGCAGGGAGAGGATACAGGGGGCAGGGAGAGGATACAGGGGGAAGGGAGAGGATACAGGGGCAGGGAGAGGATACAGGGGGCAGGGAGAGGATACAGTAAGAAGGGAGAGGATGCAGGGGGCAGGGAGAGGATACACGGGTAAGGAAGAGGATGCATGGGGCAGCGAGAGGATACAGGGGGAAGGGAAAGGATACAGGGGCAGGGAGAGGATTCAGGGGTCAGGGAGAGGATACAGGGCGCAGGGAGAGGATACAGGGGGTAGGGAGAGGATACAGGGGGCAGGGAGAGGATACAGGGGCAGGGAGAGGATACAGGGGCAGGGAGAGGATACTTGGGGCAGGGAGAGGATACAGGGGACAGGGAGAGGATACAGTGGGAAGGGAGAGGATGCAGGGGGCAGGGAGAGGATACAGGGGGGAAGGGAGAGGATTCAGGGGCAGGGAGAGGATACAGGGGGCAGGGAGAGGATACCGGGGGCAGGGAGAGGATACAGGGGGTAGGGAGAGGATACAGGGGGTAGGGAGAGGATACAGGGGGAAGGGATAGGATACAGGGGCAGGGAGAGGATACAGTGGGAAGGGAGAGGATACAGGGGGTAGGGAGAGGACACAGGGGGCAGGGAGAGGATACAGTGGGAAGGGAGAGGAGACAGGGGGCAGGGAGAGGATACAGGGGGCAGGGAGAGGATACAGGGGGTAGGGAGAGGATACAACGGGCAGGGAGAGGATACAGCGGGAAGGGAGAGGATACAGGGGCAGGGAGAGGAGACAGTGGGAAGGGAGAGGATACAGGGGGCAGGGAGAGGATACAGTGGGAAGGGAGAGGATACAGGAGGTAGGGAGAGGATACAGGGGGGCAGGAGGTAGGGAGAGGATCCTGGGGGTAGGGAGAGGATACAGGGGGTAGGGAGAGGATACAGGAGGTAGGGAGAGGATACAGGGGGCAGGGAGAGGATACAGGGGGCAGGGAGAGGATACAGGGGGCATGGAGAGGATACAGGGGGCAGGGAGAGGATACAGGGGGAAGGGAGAGGATACAGGTGGTAGGGAGAGGATACAGGGGGCAGGGAGAGGATACAGGGGGCATGGAGAGGATACAGGGGGCAGGGAGAGGATACAGGGGGTAGTGAGAGGATACAGGGGGTAGGGAGAGGATACAGGGGGCAGGGAGAGGATACAGGGGGCAGGGAGAGGATACAGTGGGTAGGTAGAGGATACAGGGGCCAGGGAGAGGATACAGCGGGTAGGGGAGGATATAGGGTAGGGAGATTATACAAGGGGCAGGGAGAGGATACAGGGGGCAGGGAAAGGATACAGGGTAGGGAGATGATACAGGGGGCAGGGGGAGGATACAAGGGGCAGGGAGAGGATACAGGGTAGGGAGATGATACAGGGGGCAGGGGGAGGATACAGGGTAAAGGGAGAGGATACAGGGGGCAGAGAGAGAATACAGGGGGCAGGGAGAGGATACAGGGGGAAGAGAGAGGAAACAGGGGCAGGGTGAGGATACAGGGGGCAGGGAGAGGATACATCGTGTAGGCAGAGGATACAGGGGGCAGAGAGAGGATACAGGGGGTAGGTAGAGGATACAGCGGGCAGGGAGAGGATACTGGGGGCAGGGAGAGGATACAGAGGGCAGGGAGAGGATACAGGGGGCAGGGAGAGGATACAGGGGGCAGGGAGAGGATACAGGGTGCAGAGAGAGGATACAGGGGCAGGGAGAGGATACAGTGGGCAGGGAGAGGGTACTGGGGCAGGGAGAGGATACAGGGGGCAGGGAGAGGATACAGGAGGCAGGGAGAGGATACAGGGGGAAGGGAGAGGATACATGGGGCAGGGAGAGGATACAGGGGCAGGGAGAGGATACTGGGGGCAGGGAGAGGATGCAGGGGACAGGGAGAGGATACAGTGGGAAGGGAGAGGATGCACGGGGTAGGGAGAGGATACAGGGGGAAGCGAGAGCATACAGGGGCAGGGAGAGGATACAGCGGGCAGGGAGAGGATACAGGGGGCAGGGAGAGGATACAGGGGGAAGGGAGAGGATACAGGGGCAGGGAGAGGATACAGGGGGCAGGGAGAGGATACAGTAAGAAGGGAGAGGATGCAGGGGGCAGGGAGAGGATACACGGGTAAGGAAGAGGATGCATGGGGCAGCGAGAGGATACAGGGGGAAGGGAAAGGATACAGGGGCAGGGAGAGAATACAGGGGGCAGGGAGAGGATACAGGGAGCAGGGAGAGGATACAGGGGGTAGAGAGAGGATACAGGGGGAAGGGAGAGGATACAGGGGCAGGGAGAGGATACAGGGGCAGGGAGAGGATACTTGGGGCAGGGAGAGGATACAGGGGTCAGGGAGAGGATACAGTGGGAAGGGAGAGGATGCAGGGGGCAGGGAGAGGATACAGGGGGGAAGGGAGAGGATTCAGGGGCAGGGAGAGGATACAGGGGGAAGGGAGAGGATACAGGGGGCAGGGAGAGGATACAGGGGGTAGGGAGAGGATACAGGGGGTAGGGAGAGGATACAGGGGGAAGGGAGAGGATACAGGGGCAGGGAGAGGATACAGTGGGAAGGGAGAGGATACAGGGGCAGAGAGAGGATACAGTGGGAAGGGAGATGACACAGGGGGCAGGGAGAGGATACAGTGGGAAGGGAGAGGATACAGGGGGCAGGGAGAGGATACAGGGGGTAGGGAGAGGACACAGGGGGCAGGGAGAGGATACAGTGGGAAGGGAGAGGATACAGTGGGCAGGGAGAGGATACAGGGGGCAGGGAGAGGATACAGGGGGTAGGGAGAGGATACAACGGGCAGGGAGAGGATACAGCGGGAAGGGAGAGGATACAGGGGCAGGGAGAGGATACAGTGGGAAGGGAGAGGACACAGGGGGCAGGGAGAGGATACAGTGGGAAGGGAGAGGATACAGGAGGTAGGGAGAGGATACAGGGGGCAGGGAGAGGATACAGGGGGTAGGGAGAGGATACAGGAGGTAGGGAGAGGATACAGGGGGTAGGGAGAGGATACAGGGGGTAGGGAGAGGATACAGGGGGCAGGGAGAGGATACAGAGGGTAGGGAGAGGATGCAGGAGGTAGGGAGAGGATACAGGGGGCAGGGAGAGGATACAGGGGGTAGGGAGAGGATACAGGAGGTAGGGAGAGGATACAGGGGGTAGGGAGAGGATACAGGGGGTAGGTAGAGGATACACGGGGCAGGGAGAGGATACAGGGGGTAGGGAGAGGATACAGGAGGTAGGGAGAGGATACAGGGGGCAGGGAGAGGATACAGGGGGTAGGGAGAGGATACAGGAGGTAGGGAGAGGATACAGGGGGTAGGGAGAGGATACAGGGGGTAGGGAGAGGATACAGGAGGTAGGGAGAGGATACAGGGGGGAGGGAGAGGATACAGGGGGGAGGGAGAGGATACAGGGGGCATGGAGAGGATACAGGGGGCAGGGAGAGGATACAGGGGGTAGGGAGAGGATACAGGGGGTAGGGAGAGGAAACAGGGGGCAGGGAGAGGATACAGGGGGTATGGAGAGGATACAGGGGGCAGGGAGAGGATACAGGGGGGTAGTGAGAGGATACAGGGGGTAGGGAGAGGATACAGGGGGCAGGGAGGGATACAAAGGGCAGGGAGAGGATACAGGGGGCAGGGAGAGGATACAGGGGGCAGGGAGAGGATACAGGGGGAAGGGAGAGGATACAGGAGGCAGGGAGAGGATACAGGGGGCAGGGAGAGGATACAGGGGGCAGGGAGAGGATACAGGGGGCAGGGAGAGGATACAGGGGGCAGGGAGAGGATACAGGGGGTAGGGAGAGGATACAGGGGGTAGGGAGAGGATACAGGGGGTAGGGAGAGGATACAGGGGGTAGGGAGAGGATACAGGGGGTAGGGAGAGGATACAGGGGGTAGGGAGAGGATACAGGGGGTAGGGAGAGGATACAGGGGGTAGGGAGAGGATACAGGGGGTAGGGAGAGGATACAGGGGGTAGGGAGAGGATACAGGGAATAGGGAGAGGATACAGGGGGTAGGGAGAGGATACACCGGGCAGGGAGAGGATACAGGGAATAGGGAGAGGATACAGGGGGCATGGAGAGGATACAGGGGCAGGGAGAGGATACAGGGGGGAGGGAGAGGATACAGGGGGTAGGGAGAGGATACAGGGGGTAGGGAGAGGATACAGGGGGTAGGGCAGAGGATACAGGGGGTAGGGAGAGGATACAGGGGGTAGGGAGAGGATACAGGGGGTAGGGAGAGGATACAGGGGGTAGGGAGAGGATACAGGGGGTAGGGAGAGGATACAGGGGGTAGGGAGAGGATACAGTGGGAAGGGAGATGACACAGGGGGCAGGGAGAGGATACCGGGGGGAGGGAGAGGATACAGGGGGTAGGGAGAGGATACAGGGGGTAGGGAGAGGATACAGGGGGTAGGGAGAGGATACAGGGGGTAGGGTAGAGGATACAGGGGGTAGGGAGAGGATACAGGGGGGATACAGGGAGAGGATACAGGGGGTAGATACAGGGGGTAGGGGAGGATACAGGGGGTAGGGAGAGGATACAGGGGGTAGGGAGAGGATACAGGGGGTAGGGAGAGGATACAGGGGGTAGGGAGAGGATACAGGGGGTAGGGAGAGGATACAGGGGGTAGGGGAGGATACAGGGGGTAGGGAGAGGATACAGGGGGCAGGGAGAGGATACAGGGGGTAGGGAGAGGATACAGGGGGTAGGGGAGGATACAGGGGGTAGGGAGAGGATACAGGGGGTAGGGAGAGGATCCAGGGGGTAGGGGAGGATACAGGGAGTAGGGAGAGGATACAGGGGGTAGGGGAGGATACAGGGGGTAGGGAGAGGATACAGGGGGTAGGGAGAGGATACAGGGGGTAGGGGAGGATACAGGGGGTAGGGAGAGGATACAGGGGGTAGGGAGAGGATACAGGGGGTAGGGAGAGGATACAGGGGGTAGGGGAGGATACAGGGGGGATAGGGGGTAGAGGATACAGGGGGTAGGGAGAGGATACAGGGGGTAGGGAGAGGATACAGGGGGTAGGGGAGGATACAGGGGGTAGGGAGAGGATACAGGGAGAGGATACAGGGGGTAGGGGAGGATACAGGGGGGATAGGGTAGGGGAGGATACAGGGGGTAGGGAGAGGATACAGGGGGTAGGGAGAGGATACAGGGGGTAGGGAGAGGATACAGGGGGTAGGGTAGAGGATACAGGGGGTAGGGAGAGGATACAGGGGGTAGGGAGAGGATACAGGGGGTAGGGAGAGGATACAGGGGGTAGGGAGAGGATACAGGGGGTAGGGAGAGGATACAGGGGGTAGGGAGAGGATACAGGGGGTAGGGGAGGATACAGGGGGCAGGGGAGGATACAGGGAGTAGGGAGAGGATACAGGGGGTAGGGAGAGGATACAGGGGGTAGGGGAGGATACAGGGGGTAGGGAGAGGATACAGGGGGTAGGGAGAGGATACAGGGGGTAGGGGAGGATACAGGGGGTAGGGAGAGGATACAGGGGGTAGGGAGAGGATACAGGGGGGAGGGAGAGGATACAGGGGGTTGGGGAGGATACAGGGGGTAGGGAGAGGATACAGGGGGTAGGGAGAGGATACAGGGGGATACAGGGAGAGGATACAGGGGGTAGGGAGAGGATACAGGGGGTAGGGAGAGGATACAGGGGGGATACAGGGGGGTAGAGGATACAGGGGGTAGGGAGAGGATACAGGGGGTAGGGAGAGGATACAGGGGGCAGGGAGAGGATACAGGGGGCAGGGAGCGGATACAGGGGGTAGGGAGAGGATACAGGGGGTAGGGAGAGGATACAGGGGGTAGGGAGAGGATACAGGGGGTAGGGAGAGGATACAGGGGGTAGGGAGAGGATACAGGGTGTAGGGAGAGGATACAGGGGGTAGGGAGGATACAGGGGGAGAGGATACAGGGGGTAGGGAGAGGATACAGGGGGTAGGGAGAGGATACAGGGGGGTAGGGAGAGGATACAGGGGGCAGGGAGAGGATACAGGGGGCAGGGAGAGGATACAGGGGGCAGGGAGAGGATACAGGGGGTAGGGGAGGATACAGGGGGTAGAGGATACAGGGGGCAGGGAGAGGATACAGGGGGCAGGGAGAGGATACAGGGGGTAGGGAGAGGATACAGGGGGGGGATAGGGAGAGGATACAGGGGGCAGGGAGAGGATACAGGGGGTAGGGAGAGGATACAGGGGGTAGGGAGAGGATACAGGGGGGTAGGGAGAGGATACAGGGGGTAGGGAGAGGATACAGGGGGCAGGGAGAGGATACAGGGGGCAGGGAGAGGATACAGGGGGCAGGGAGAGGATACAGGGGGCAGGGAGAGGATACAGGGGGCAGGGAGAGGATACAGGGGGCAGGGAGAGGATACAGGGGGCAGGGAGAGGATACAGGTTAGTAGCATCTCGTTTGCTTCATCCCGAGTAACACAGTAAATGCTAAGAGGAGATTATTATAACAGTGATATTATAACAGTGATATTATAACAGTGATATTATAACAGTGATATTATAACAGTGATATTATAACAGTGATATTATAACAGTGATATTATAACAGTGATATTATAACAGTGATATTATAACAGTGATATTATAACAGTGATATTATTATAACAGTGATATTATTATAACAGTGATATTATTATAACACAGTGATATTATTATAACAGTGATATTATTATAACAGTGATATTATTATAACAGTGATATTATTGTAACAGTGATATTATTATAACAGTGATATTTTTATAACAGTGATATTATAACAGTGATATTATTATAACAGTGATATTATAACAGTGATATTATAACAGTGATATTATAACAGTGATATTATTATAACAGTGATATTATAACAATGATATTATAACAGTGATATTATTATAACAGTGATATTATAACAGTGATATTATAACAGTGATATTATAACAGTGATATTATAACAGTGATATTATTATAACAGTGATATTATAACAGTGATATTATAACAGTGATATTATTATAACAGTGATATTATAACAGTGATATTATAACAGTGATATTATAACAGTGATATTATTATAACAGTGATATTATAACAGTGATATTATAACAGTGATATTATAACAGTGATATTATAACAGTGATATTATTATAACAGTGATATTATAACAGTGATATTATTATAACAGTGATATTATTATAACAGTGATATTATAACAGTGATATTATAACAGTGATATTATAACAGTGATATTATTATAACAGTGATATTATACCAGTGATATTATTATAACAGTGATATTATACCAGTGATATTATAACAGTGATATTATTATAACAGTGATATTATAACAGTGATATTATAACAGTGATATTATAACAGTGATATTATAACAGTGATATTATTATAACAGTGATATTATAACAGTGATATTATAACAGTGATATTATAACAGTGATATTATAACAGTGATATTATTATAACAGTGATATTATAACAGTGATATTATAACAGTGATATTATAACAGTGATATTATAACAGTGATATTATTATAACAGTGATATTATAACAGTGATATTATTATAACAGTGATATTATAACAGTGATATTATAACAGTGATATTATTATAACAGTGATATTATAACAGTGATATTATAACAGTGATATTATAACAGTGATATTATTATAACAGTGATATTATAACAGTGATATTATTATAACAGTGATATTATAACAGTGATATTATAACAGTGATATTATTATAACAGTGATATTATAACAGTGATATTATTATAACAGTGATATTATAACAGTGATATTATTATAACAGTGATATTATAACAGTGATATTATTATAACAGTGATATTATAACAGTGATATTATTATAACAGTGATATTATAACAGTGATATTATAACAGTGATATTATTATAACAGTGATATTATAACAGTGATATTATAACAGTGATATTATAACAGTGATATTATTATAACAGTGATATTATAACAGTGATATTATAACAGTGATATTATAACAGTGATATTATTATAACAGTGATATTATAACAGTGATATTATAACAGTGATATTATTATAACAGTGATATTATAACAGTGATATTATAACAGTGATATTATTATAACAGTGATATTATAACAGTGATATTATTATAACAGTGATATTATAACAGTGATATTATAACAGTGATATTATTATAACAGTGATATTATAACAGTGATATTATAACAGTAATATTATAGCAGTGATATTATTATAACAGTGATATTATAACAGTGATATTATAACAGTGATATTATAACAGTGATATTATTATAACAGTGATATTATTATAACAGTGATATTATTATAACAGTGATATTATTATAACAGTGATATTATAACAGTGATATTATAACAGTGATATTATTATAACAGTGATATTATAACAGTGATATTATTATAACAGTGATATTATTATAACAGTGATATTATTATAACAGTGATATTATTATAACAGTGATATTATTATAACAGTGATATTATAACAGTGATATTATAACAGTGATATTATTATAACAGTGATATTATAACAGTGATATTATAACAGTGATATTATTATAACAGTGATATTATAACAGTGATATGGAGGAGGTGAACGTATTCAGATATTTGGGAGTGGACGTGTCAGCGGATGGGTCTATGAAAGATGAGGTGAATCATAGAATTGATGAGGGAAAAAGAGTGAGTGGTGCACTTAGGAGTCTGTGGAGACAAAGAACTTTGTCCTTGGAGGCAAAGAGGGGAATGTATGAGAGTATAGTTTTACCAACGCTCTTATATGGGTGTGAAGCGTGGGTGATGAATGTTGCAGCGAGGAGAAGGCTGGAGGCAGTGGAGATGTCATGTCTGAGGGCAATGTGTGGTGTGAATATAATGCAGAGAATTCGTAGTTTGGAAGTTAGGAGGAGGTGCGGGATTACCAAAACTGTTGTCCAGAGGGCTGAGGAAGGGTTGTTGAGGTGGTTCGGACATGTAGAGAGAATGGAGCGAAACAGAATGACTTCAAGAGTGTATCAGTCTGTAGTGGAAGGAAGGCGGGGTAGGGGTCGGCCTAGGAAGGGTTGGAGGGAGGGGGTAAAGGAGGTTTTGTGTGCGAGGGGCTTGGACTTCCAGCAGGCATGCGTGAGCGTGTTTGATAGGAGTGAATGGAGACAAATGGTTTTTAATACTTGACGTGCTGTTGGAGTGTGAGCAAAGTAACATTTATGAAGGGATTCAGGGAAACCGGCAGGCCGGACTTGAGTCCTGGAGATGGGAAGTACAGTGCCTGCACTCTGAAGGAGGGGTGTTAATGTTGCAGTTTAAAAACTGTAGTGTAAAGCACCCTTCTGGCAAGACAGTGATGGAGTGAATGATGGTGAAAGTTTTTCTTTTTCGGGCCACCCTGCCTTGGTGGGAATCGGCCGGTGTGATAATAAAAAAATTATAACAGTGATATTATTATAACAGTGATATTATTATAACAGTGATATTATTATAACAGTGATATTATTATAACAGTGATATTATAACAGTGATATTATAACAGTGATATTATTATAACAGTGATATTATAACAGTGATATTATAACAGTGATATTATTATAACAGTGATATTATAACAGTGATATTATTATAACAGTGATATTATACCAGTGATATTATAACAGTGATATTATTATAACAGTGATATTATAACAGTGATATTATAACAGTGATATTATAACAGTGATATTATTATAACAGTGATATTATAACAGTGATATTATAACAGTGATATTATAACAGTGATATTATAACAGTGATATTATAACAGTGATATTATAACAGTGATATTATTATAACAGTGATATTATAACAGTGATATTATTATAACAGTGATATTATTATAACAGTGATATTATTATAACAGTGATATTATTATAACAGTGATATTATTATAACAGTGATATTATTATAACAGTGATTCTATAATAACAGTGATTTTATTATAACAGTGATATTATTATAACAGTGATATTATTATAACAGTGATATTATTATAACAGTGATATTATTATAACAGTGATAATATAACAGTGATATTATTATAACACAGTGATATCATCATCACAGTGATTTCATCATCACAGTGATATCATCATAACAGTGATATCATCATAGCAGTGATATCATCATAACAGTGATATCATCATGACAGTGATATCATCATAACAGTGATATCATCATAACAGTGATACCATCATCACAGTGATATCATCATAACAGTGATATCATCATAGCAGTGATATCATCATAACAGTGATATCATCATAACAGTGATATCATCATAGCAGTGATATCATCATAACAGTGATATCATCATAACAGTGATATCATCATAGCAGTGATATCATCATAACACTGATATCATCATAACAGTGATATCATCATAACAGTGATATTATCATAACAGTGATATCATCATAACAGTGATATCATCATAACAGTGATATCATCATAACAGTGATATCATCATAACAGTGATATCATAACAGTGATATCATCATAACAGTGATATTATCATAACAGTGAAATCATCATAACAGTGATATCATCATAACAGTGATATTATCATAACAGTGAAATCATCATAACAGTGATATCATCATAACAGTGATATCATCATAACAGTGATATCAACATAACACAGTGATATCATCATAACAGTGATATCAACATAACACAGTGAAATCATCATAACAGTGATATCATCATAACAGTGATATCAACATAACACAGTGAAATCATCATAACAGTGATATCATCATAACAGTGATATCATCATAACAGTGATATCATCATAACAGTGATATTGTCATAACACAGTGATATCATCATAACAGTGATATCATCATATCAGTGATATCATCGTAACAGTGATATTGTCATAACACAGTGATATCATCATAACAGTGATATCATCATATCAGTGATATCATCATAACAGTGATATCATCATAACAGTGATATCATCATAGCAGTGATATCATCATAACAGTGATATCATCATAACAGTGATATCATCATAACAGTGATATTATCATAACACAGTGATATCATCATAACAGTGATATCAACATAACGCAGTGATATCATCATAACAGTGATATCATCATAACAGTGATATTATCATAACACAGTGATATCATCATAACAGTGATATTATCATAACACAGTGATATCATCATAACAGTGATATGAACATAACACAGTCATATCATCATAACAGTGATATGAACATAACACAGTCATATCATCATAACAGTGATATCATAACACAGTGATATCATCATAACACCGTGATATTCCACCAGGTGTGTAAGGTGTATCAGGTATGGATCCAGTGATATCATCAATGCTACACCACCATCATAATGGCATAACAACAAGTCTTCACAGTATTACGATCTTCAAATTACCCTCAAACATTGTACTGTAAATTAAGTCATCTACTGCTTCTCTGTGTGTGTGTGGGGCCTCGTGTGTGGGGCCTCGTGTGTGGGGCCTCGTGTGTGGGGCCTCGTGTGTGGGGCCTCGTGTGTGGGGCCTCGTGTGTGGGGCCTCGTGTGTGGGGCCTCGTGTGTGGGGCCTCGTGTGTGGGGCCTCGTGTGTGGGGCCTCGTGTGTGGGGCCTCGTGTGTGGAGCTTCGTGTGTGGAGCCTCGTGTGTGGGGCCTCGTGTGTGGGGCCTCGTGTGTGGGGCCTCGTGTGTGGGGCCTCGTGTGTGGGGCCTCGTGTGTGGGGCCTCGTGTGTGGAGCTTCGTGTGTGGAGCCTCGTGTGTGGAGCCTCGTTTGTGGAGCCTCCAGTGTGGAGCCTCGTGTGTGGAGCCTTGTGTGTGGAGTCTCGTGTGTGGAGCCTCGTGTTTGGAGCCTAGTGTGTGGAGCCTCGTGTGTGGAGCCTCGTGTGTGGAGCCTCTTGCGTGGAGCCTCGTGTGTGGAGTCTCGTGTGTGGAGCCTCGTGTTTGGAGCCTAGTGTGTGGAGTCTCGTGTGTGGAGCCTCGTGTGTGGAGCCTCGCGTGTGGAGCCTAGTGTGTGGAGTCTCGTGTGTGGAGCCTCGTGTGTGGAGCCTCGTGAGTGGAGCCTCGTGTGTGGAGCCTCGCGTGTGGATCCTCGTGTGTGGAGCCTCGTGTGTGGAGCCTCCAGTGTGGAGCCTCGCGTGTGGAGCCTCGTGTGTGGAGCTTCGTGTGTGGAGCCTCGTGTGTGGAGCTTCGTGTGTGGAGCCTCGTGTGTGGGGCCTCGTGTGTGGAGCTTCGTGTGTGGAGCCTCGTGTGTGGAGCCTCGTGTGTGGAGCCTCGTTTGTGGAGCCTCGTGTGTGGAGCCTCGTGTGTGGAACCTCGCGTGTAGAGCCTCGTGTGTGGAGCTTCGTGTGTGGAGCCTCGCAGGTGGAGCCTCGTGTGTGGAGCCTCGTGTGTGGAGCCTCGGGACAGGATAACCCAGAGGCTGTGATCACCTCCAGGGCCACCGGCACGTGATGAATGACCCAGTACTGTCATTATCGCGAGGGACGGTGTGGTGATGCCTGGTGTGTATGATGTAGTGGTGATGCCTGGTGTGTATGATGTAGTGGTGATGCCTGGTGTGTATGATGTAGTGGTGATGCCTGGTGTGTATGATGTAGTGGTGATGCCTGGTGTGTATGATGTAGTGGTGATGCCTGGTGTGTATGATGTAGTGGTGATGCCTGGTGTGTATGATGTAGTGGTGATGCCTGGTGTGTATGATGTAGTGGTGATGCCTGGTGTGTATGATGTAGTGGTGATACTTGGTGTGTATGATGTAGTGGTGATGCCTGGTGTGAATGATGTAGTGGTGATGCTTGGTGTGTATGATGTAATGGTGATGCCTGGTGTGTATGATGTAGTGGTGATGCCTGGTGTGTATGATGTAGTGGTGATGCCTGGTGTGTATGATGTAGTGGTGATGCCTGGTGTGTATGATGTAGTGGTGATGCCTGGTGTGTATGATGTAGTGGTGATGCCATGTGTGTATGATGTAGTGGTGATGCCATGTGTGTATGATGTAGTGGTGATGCCTTGTGTGTATGATGTAGTGGTGATGCCTGGTGTGTATGATGTAGTGGTGATGCCATGTGTGTATGATGTAGTGGTGATGCCTGGTGTGTATGATGTAGTGGTGATGCCTGGTGTGTATGATGTAGTGGTGATGCCTGGTGTGTATGATGTAGAGGTGATGCTTGGTGTGTATGATGTAATGGTGATGCCTGGTGTGTATGATGTAGTGGTGATGTCATGTGTGTATGATGTAGTGGTGATGCCGGGTGTGTATGATGTAGTGGTGATGCCTGGTGTGTATGATGTAGTGGTGATGCCATGTGTGTATGATGTAGTGGTGATGCCATGTGTGTATGATGTAGTGGTGATGCCAGGTGTGTATGATGTAGTGGTGATGCCTGGTGTGCATGATGTAGTGGTGATGCTTAGTGTGTATGATGTAGTGGTGATGCCTGGTGTGTATGATGTAGTGGTGATGCCATGTGCGTATGATGTAGTGATGATGCTTAGTGTGTATGATGTAGCGGTGATGCCTGGTGTGTATGATGTAGTGGTGATGCCTGGTGTGTATGATGTAGTGGTGATGCCTGGTGTGTATGATGTAGTGGTGATGCTTAGTGTGTATGATGTAGCGGTGATGCCAGGTGTGTATGATGTAGTGGTGATGCCTGGTGTGTATGATGTAGTGGTGATGCCATGTGTGTATGATGTAGTGGTGATGCCAGGTGTGTATGATGTAGTGGTGATGCCTGGTGTGTATGATGTAGTGGTGATACCTGGTGTGCATGATGTAGTGGTGATGCCTGGTGTGTATGATGTAGTGGTGATACCTGGTGTGTATGATGTAGTGGTGATGCCTGGTGTGTATGATGTAGTGGTGATGCCTGGTGTGTATGATGTAGTGGTGATGCCTGGTGTGTATGATGTAGTGGTGATGCCATGTGCGTATGATGTAGTGGTGATGCTTAGTGTGTATGATGTAGCGGTGATGCCAGGTGTGTATGATGTAGTGGTGATGCCTGGTGTGTATGATGTAGTGGTGATGCCTGGTGTGTATGATGTAGTGGTGATGCCTGGTGTGTATGATGTAGTGGTGATGCCTGGTGTGTATGATGTAGTGGTGATGCCTGGTGTGTATGATGTAGTGGTGATGCCTGGTGTGTATGATGTAGTGGTGATGCCTGGTGTGTATGATGTAGTGGTGATGCCTGGTGTGTATGATGTAGTGGTGGTGCCTGGTGTGTATGATGTAGTTGTGATGCCAAGTATGTATAGTATAGTGGTGATAGTGAAAGGGACAGTGAGGTGACGTGAAAGGCGATGAGACGGACAGTGTGGTTGCATGAGGAACAATATCGTTGTATGAGGGAGAGGATGGTTGTATGAGTGATGGTGCGGGTGTGTGGTGGCGCGAGGGACGTTGAGATAGTGAGGACGGTGTGATAGTGAGAGCAACTGCGAGATACTGAGAGGGACGGTGAGATTGTGACAGGGACGGTGTGACAGTAAGAGCGACGGTGTGAGTGTGAAGGACGGTGTGATAGTGTGAGGGACGGTGTGATAGTGAGAGGGACGGTGTGATAGTGAGAGGGACGGTGTGATAGTGATAGGGACGGTGTGATAATGAGAGCAACGGTGTGATAGTGAGAGCAACGGTGTGACAGTGAGAAAGACTGTGTGATAGTGTGAGGGACGGTGTGATAGTGTGAAGGACGGTGTGACAGTGAGAGGGACGGTGTGACAGTGAAAGGGACGGTGTGATAGTGAGAAGGACGGTGTGATAGTGAGAGGGACGGTGAGATAGTGAGAAGGACGGTGTGATAGTGAGTGCACCATTATTGGTGATAGAGGCAGGATAGTGGTGGTGTTGGTGTTAGACACAAGGTAGTGGTTGTGTTGGTGTTAGAGACAGTATAGTGGCGGTGTTGGTGTTGGAGACAGGATAGTGGTGGTGTTGGTGTTACAGACAGTATAGTGGCGGTGTTGGTGTTGGAGACAGGATAATGGTGGTGTTGGTGTTAGAGACAGTGCAGTGGTGGTGTTGGTGTTAGAGACAGTATAGTGGTTGTGTTGGTGTCAGAGACAGTACAGTGGTAGTGTTGGTGTTAGAGACAGGATAGTGGTGGTGTTGCTGTTAGAGACAGGATAGTGGTGGTGTTGTTGTTAGAGACATAATAGTTGTGGTGTTGGTGTTAGAGACAGGATAGCGTTGGTGTTAGAGACAGTATAGTGGTGGTGTTGGTGTTACAGACAGTATAGTGGTGGTGTTGGTGTTAGAGACAGTATAGTGGGAGTGTTGGTGTTAGAGACAGGATAGTGGTGGTGTTAGTGTTAGAGACAGGATAGTGGTGGTGTTGGTGTTAGAGACAGTATAGTGGTAGTGTTGGTGTTACAGACAGTATAGTGGCGGTGTTGGTGTTAGAGACAGGATAGTGGTGGTGTTGGTGTTAGAGACAGGATAGTGGTGGCGTTGGTGTTAGAGACAGTATAGTGGCGGTGTTGGTGTTAGAGACAGGATAGTGGTGGTGTTGGTGTTAGAGACAGGATAGCGTTGGTGTTAGAGACAGTGTAGTGGTGGTGTTGGTGTTAGAGACAGTATAGTGGTGGTGTCGGTGTTAGAGAAAGGATAGTGGTGGTGTTGGTGTTAGAGACAGGATTGTTGTGGTGTTGGTGTTAGAGACAGGATAGTGGTGGTGTTAGAGACAGTGTAGTGGTGGTGTTGGAGTTACAGACAGGATAGTGGTGGTGTTGGTGGTGGTGTGTGTGGTGGACGAGGCAGCCAGGTGAGGAACAGTGTGTGTGGTGGACGAGGCAGCCATGTGAGGAACAGTGTGTGTGGTGGACGAGGCAGCCAGGTGAGGAACAGTGTGTGTGGTGGACGAGGCAGCCATGTGAGGAACAGTGTGTGTGGTGGACGAGGCAGCCAGGTGAGGAACAGTGTGTGTGGTGGACGAGGCAGCCATGTGAGGAACAGTGTGTGTGGTGGACGAGGCAGCCAGGTGAGGAACAGTGTGTGTGGTGGACGAGGCAGCCAGGTGAGGAACAGTGTGTGTGGTGGACGAGGCAGCCATGTGAGGAACAGTGTGTGTGGTGGACGAGACAGTCAGGTGAGGAACAGTGTGTGTGGTGGACGAGACAGTCAGGTGAGGAACAGTGTGTGTGGTGGACGAGACAGTCAGGTGAGGAACAGTGTGTGTGGTGGACGAGGCAGCCATGTGAGGAACAGTGTGTGTGGTGGACGAGACAGTCAGGTGAGGAACAGTGTGTGTGGTGGACGAGGCAGCCATGTGAGGAACAGTGTGTGTGGTGGACGAGACAGTCAGGTGAGGAACAGTGTGTGTGGTGGACGAGACAGTCAGGTGAGAAACAGTGTGTGTGATGGACGAGACAGTCAGGTGAGGAACAGTGTGTGTGGTGGACGAGGCAGCCATGTGAGGAACAGTGTGTGTGGTGGACGAGACAGTCAGGTGAGGAACAGTGTGTGTGGTGGACGAGACAGTCAGGTGAGGAACAGTGTGTGTGATGGAAGAGAGAGTCAGGTGAGGAACAGTGTGTGTGGTGGAAGAGACAGTCAGGTGAGGAACAGTGTGTGTGGTGGAAGAGACAGTCAGGTGATGAACAGTGTGTGTGGTGGACGAGACAGTCAGGTGAGGAACAGTGTGTGTGGTGGAAGAGACAGTCAGGTGAGGAACAGTGTGTGTGGTGGACGAGACAGTCAGGTGAGGAACAGTGTGTGTGGTGGACGAGACAGTCAGGTGAGGAACAGTGTGTGTGGTGGACGAGACAGTCAGGTGAGGAACAGTGTGTGTGGTGGAAGAGACAGTCAGGTGAGGAACAGTGTGTGTGGTGGAAGAGACAGTCAGGTGAGGAACAGTGTGTGTGGTGGAAGAGACAGTCAGGTGAGGAACAGTGTGTGTGGTGGACGAGACAGTCAGGTGAGGAACAGTGTGTGTGGTGGACGAGACAGTCAGGTGAGGAACAGTGTGTGTGGTGGAAGAGACAGTCAGGTGAGGAACAGTGTGTGTGGTGGACGAGACAGTCAGGTGAGGAACAGTGTGTGTGGTGGAAGAGACAGTCAGGTGAGGAACAGTGTGTGTGGTGGAAGAGACAGTCAGGTGAGGAACAGTGTGTGTGGTGGACGAGGCAGCCATGTGAGGAACAGTGTGTGTGGTGGACGAGGCAGCCAGGTGAGGAACAGTGTGTGTGGTGGACGAGGCAGCCATGTGAGGAACAGTGTGTGTGGTGGACGAGGCAGCCAGGTGAGGAACAGTGTGTGTGGTGGACGAGGCAGCCAGGTGAGGAACAGTGTGTGTGGTGGACGAGGCAGCCATGTGAGGAACAGTGTGTGTGGTGGACGAGACAGTCAGGTGAGGAACAGTGTGTGTGGTGGACGAGACAGTCAGGTGAGGAACAGTGTGTGTGGTGGACGAGACAGTCAGGTGAGGAACAGTGTGTGTGGTGGACGAGGCAGCCATGTGAGGAACAGTGCGTGTGGTGGACGAGACAGTCAGGTGAGGAACAGTGTGTGTGGTGGACGAGGCAGCCATGTGAGGAACAGTGTGTGTGGTGGACGAGACAGTCAGGTGAGGAACAGTGTGTGTGGTGGACGAGACAGTCAGGTGAGGAACAGTGTGTGTGATGGACGAGACAGTCAGGTGAGGAACAGTGTGTGTGGTGGACGAGGCAGCCATGTGAGGAACAGTGTGTGTGGTGGACGAGACAGTCAGGTGAGGAACAGTGTGTGTGGTGGACGAGACAGTCAGGTGAGGAACAGTGTGTGTGATGGAAGAGAGAGTCAGGTGAGGAACAGTGTGTGTGGTGGAAGAGACAGTCAGGTGAGGAACAGTGTGTGTGGTGGAAGAGACAGTCAGGTGATGAACAGTGTGTGTGGTGGACGAGACAGTCAGGTGAGGAACAGTGTGTGTGGTGGAAGAGACAGTCAGGTGAGGAACAGTGTGTGTGGTGGACGAGACAGTCAGGTGAGGAACAGTGTGTGTGGTGGACGAGACAGTCAGGTGAGGAACAGTGTGTGTGGTGGACGAGACAGTCAGGTGAGGAACAGTGTGTGTGGTGGAAGAGACAGTCAGGTGAGGAACAGTGTGTGTGGTGGAAGAGACAGTCAGGTGAGGAACAGTGTGTGTGGTGGAAGAGACAGTCAGGTGAGGAACAGTGTGTGTGGTGGACGAGACAGTCAGGTGAGGAACAGTGTGTGTGGTGGACGAGACAGTCAGGTGAGGAACAGTGTGTGTGGTGGAAGAGACAGTCAGGTGAGGAACAGTGTGTGTGGTGGACGAGACAGTCAGGTGAGGAACAGTGTGTGTGGTGGAAGAGGCAGTCAGGTGAGGAACAGTGTGTGTGGTGGAAGAGACAGTCAGGTGAGGAACAGTGTGTGTGGTGGAAGAGACAGTCAGGTGAGGAACAGTGTGTGTGGTGGAAGAGACAGTCAGGTGAGGAACAGTGTGTGTGGTGGAAGAGACAGTCAGGTGAGGAACAGTGTGTGTGGTGGAAGAGGCAGTCAGGTGAGGAACAGTGTGTGTGGTGGAAGAGACAGTCAGGTGAGGAACAATGTGTGTGGTGGAAGAGACAGTCAGGTGAGGAACAGTGTGTGTGGTGGAAGAGACAGTCAGGTGAGGAACAGTGTGTGTGGTGGAAGAGACAGTCAGGTGAGGAACAGTGTGTGTGGTGGACGAGACAGTCAGGTGAGGAACAGTGTGTGTGGAGGAAGAGACAGTCAGGTGAGGAACAGTGTGTGTGGTGGAATAGACAGTCAGGTGAGGAACAGTGTGTGTGGTGGAAGAGACAGTCAGGTGAGGAACAGTGTGTGTGGTGGAAGAGACAGCCAGGTAAGGAACAGTGTGTGCGGTGGAAGAGACAGTCAGGTGAGGAACAGTGTGTGTGGAGGAAGAGACAGTCAGGTGAGGAACAGTGTGTGTGGAGGAAGAGACAGCCAGGTAAGGAACAGTGTGTGTGGTGGAAGAGACAGTCAGGTGAGGAACAGTGTGTGTGGTGGAAGAGACAGTCAGGTGAGGAACAGTGTGTGTGGAGGAAGAGACAGTCAGGTGAGGAACAGTGTGTGTGGAGGAAGAGACAGTCAGGTGAGGAACAGTGTGTGTGGAGGAAGAGACAGCCAGGTAAGGAACAGTGTGTGTGGTGGAAGAGACAGTCAGGTGAGGAACAGTGTGTGTGGAGGAAGAGACAGTCAGGTGAGGAACAGTGTGTGTGGTGGAAGAGACAGCCAGGTGAGGAACAGTGTGTGTGGAGGAAGAGACAGTCAGGTGAGGAACAGTGTGTGTTGGGGATTAGCGTGGACGGTTACAAAGCATGGCTTGCTTCTACAGTGTTTTAAAAGCTGAGGTTGGAGAGTTGAAGGAGGAGGTCTTGCTTCTCCAGGAGGAGATTAGGAGGCTGAAGGTCCACCTCAATGGGCCTGGGAGAGAGTGTGAGGTGGTTGGAGATGTGGGGAATGAGGCTTCTAGCAGTGAGGTGCAGTCTGTCTCTCACTGTGAGGAGGCTGTAGGTGGGGTGGTAGCAACGGCTACCAGCAGTGAGGTGAAGGCCAGCACCTGCTACAAGTGGCGAGTTGTTCACAGTAATGGGAGGCGCATCAGAGTAAGGAAAGTTAAGAGTGCAGATCTGAAGGTAGGAAATCGCTTCTCTGTTCTCCAGGATGAATGTACTTCAGTGGCCAGTGAAGGTAAGGGTACTACTGCCCCTGCTAATGAAGGTAAGCGCATTCTTGTGGTTGGTGACTCTCAGGTAAGATATGTTGATCGTGCTTTTTGTAATAGGAATAAGAAGATGAGAGATAGAGTGTGCTTCCCTGGAGCTGGTGTTGGGGACATTGTCAACAGACTGGATAATATCATGTCAGGTAATGGGAACAAGCCCATTATCTGTCTCAGTGCTGGTGGAAATGATATTGGGAAGGGTAGGAGAGAAGAGCTGCTAGATAAGTACAGGTCAGCTATAGATTTCATTAAGTCTAAGGGAGGGATCCCAATCATATGTAGCATCTTGCCTAGAAGGGGAGTAGGAAATGAATGGTTGTCTAGGGCAATTGGTGTAAATTGCTGGCTAGACAGATACTGCAAGGAACTTGCAATCCCATTCATTGACAACTGGAACAACTTTTATGGCAAACATGATATGTATGCAAGGGATGGGGTTCATCTCTCTGGGGCAGGGGTGGTAGCACTTGCAGACTCGATTGAGAAGGCCATTGGTGAAATGCCTATGATTTTAAACTGATGGAAGATAGAGGTATGGGTGTGTGTGGGAAACAAGCAGGTTGCAACACTAGGGTTGGAAACAGTAAATGTATAAAAGGCATTCAGCATGAAGTTATAAATAAAGACAATAGAACAGGTCAGCAAACAAAGGGGGACAGCAGAGGGCAGCAAGGGAGTAGCTCCCTTAAGGTTTACTATACTAATAGCAGGAGTGTTAGAAATAAGATAGATGAGCTAAGATTAATTGCAAGTGCAGGAAACATAGATATTATTGCTATAACAGAGACCTGGCTCAATCTGAAAGATAGAGAGATGCCCTCTGAATGTCACATACAAGGCTATAAATTATTCCACACTGACAGGGTCAACAGGAAAGGTGGTGGAGTAGCGATGTATGTCAGAGACAATTTAAATTGTTGTGTTAGACAAGATATTAAATTAGAAGCGTCAGCCTCTGAATCTGTTTGGTTACAGCTTCTCGAGGGCCGAGAAAAACTAATTTTGGGTGTGATTTACAGGGCCCCAAATCTTGATAGGGAGTGCAGTAAACTTCTATGGGACGAAATTCGTAAGGCATCTACATACGAAAATGTTGTGCTAATGGGAGATTTCAACTATAGACAGATTGACTGGAGCAATTTGACAGGAAATTTAGAGTCGGGTGACTTTCTTGATACGATCCAGGATTGTTTTTTAAAACAGTTTGTGACAGAGCCAACTAGGGGAAATAACCTCCTTGACTTGGTTCTTGCCAGTAGGGAAACACTAATTAATAATCTTGAGGTTAATGATGAGCTTGGGGAGAGTGATCACAAATCACTCAGTTTTAACATAGCATGGAATTCCCCTAATAATGGCAATCAAGTCTCCGTCCCTGACTTTCGCTTGGCTGATTTCATAGGACTGAAAAATTACTTAGGTGGGCTGAACTGGAATGACCTGACTAGGGGTCAGGTAGGTGGTGATGGTTGCCGATATGATGCTTTCCAGGGCATAGTTCTAGCTGCTCAGTCAAATTATGTTCCAAATAGGGAAATCAGATCAAACAAAAATGATCCTAAATGGATGAACAATAGATTAAAATATCTGATTGGTCAAAAGAGAGGCATATATAGGCAAATCAAAAGAGGAGAGGGGCAATTAAGAAATCGATATATTCAGTTAAAGAGAGAAATAAAAAAGGGAATTAGAAAAGCAAATAGAGATTATGAGGTTAAAGTTGCAAGAGAATCGAAGACTAACCCAAAAGGATTCTTTCAGGTATACAGAAGTAAGATCAGGGACAAGATAGGCCCACTCAAAAGTTCCTCG